>NC_046000.1:183629-186129 GCF_010909765.2 Amblyraja radiata | reverse complement strand
GGCTCCAGGGTGACCAAGGCTGGGAGCTGAACATCCATGGATATTCAATATTCAGGAGGGATAGAGAGAAAGGAAAAGATGGTGGAGTAGCGTTGCTGGTTAGAGAGGAGATTAACGCAGTGGAAAGGAAGGACATTAGCTTGGAGGATGTGGAATCGGTATGGGTAGAACTGCGAAACACTAAGGGGCAGAAAACGCTGGTGGGTGTTGTGTACAGGCCACCTAGCAGTAGTAGTGAAGTTGGGGATGGCATCAAACAGGAAATTAGAAATGCGTGCAACAAAGGCAAAACAGTTATAACGGGTGACTTCAATCTACATATAGATTGGGTGAATCAAATTGGCAGGGGTGCTGAGGAAGAGGAATTCTTGGAATGTATGCGGGGGCTCGGGAGACTGCGCTGCGGACTACTTACCATTGTGGGGCTGGCCGGCCTCGGTGCGTGGGGAGCGGTGGTGACTCGCTGCTGCGACTCGACTCCTGGGGCTCGGAGGCTCCAGCAACGCAGCCGCAGGTCCGGTGGACATCGGGACATCGGGAGCTCGCGGGTCCGGGGGGAGAGAGAGACCGCTTCCCGGAGCTCCCGCAACGCGACTTCTCCAGCCCGTGTCGCGGGGTTTGGAACGACCCGGAGCGGAGAAGTACATCACCCGGCACGGCTTCATGGCCGTGGGACATTCCAGCGCCCGCCGGGGGCTCCAACTTTGTGACTTTTAGACCGGGAGCGGGGCCGTAAATCGCCCGGCACGACCTAAAATGGCCGTGGGACTTATCTTCGCCCGCCTGGGGCTTGGACATCGGGAGAGCAGGGGAGAGAAAATACTTTTGCCTTCCATCACAGTGGGTTCACTGTGATGGATGTTTGTGTGAACTTAATTGTGTGTATGTCTGTAGGACATTGTTTTTGTTTGTATGGCTGTGGAAACAAAATTTCGTTTGAGTCTCACTGGGGCTCAAATGACAATAAATGTGTATATTGTATTGGATAGTTATCTAAACCAACATGTAGAGGAACCAACGAGAGAGCAGGCTATTCTAGACTGGGTATTGAGTAATGCGGAAGGGTTAGTTAGCAGTCTTGTTGTGCGTGCCCCCTTGGGCAAGAGTGACCATAATATGGTTGAGTTCTTCATTGGGATGGAGAGTGACATTGTTAATTCAGAAACAACGGTTCTGAACTTAAAGAAAGGTAACTTTGAGGGTATGAGACGTGAATTGGCCAAGATTCAATGGCAATTAGTTCTAAAAGGGTTGACGGTGGATATGCAATGGAAGGTATTTAAAGACTGCATGGATGAACTACAAAAATTGTTCATCCCAGTTTGGCAAAAGAATAAATCAGGGAAGGTAGTGCATCCGTGGATAACAAGGGAAATCACGGATGGTATCAAAGCAAAAGATGATGCGTACAAATTAGCCAGAAAAAGCAGCATACCAGAGGACTGGGAGAAATTCAGAGACCAGCAGAGGAGGACAAAGGGCTTAATTAGGAAAGGGAAAATAGATTATGAAAGAAAACTGGCAGGGAACATAAAAACTGACTGCAAAAGTTTTTATAGATATGTGAAGAGAAAGAGATTAGTTAAAACAAATGTAGGTCCCTTGCAGTCAGAAACAGGTGAGTTGATCATGGGGAACAAGGATATGGCTGACCAATTGAATAACTACTTTGGTTCCGTCTTCACTAAGGAAGACATAAATAATCTGCCGGAAATAGCAGGGGACCGCGGGTCAAAGGAGATAGAGGAACTGAGTGAAATCCAGGTTAGTCGGGAAGTGGTGTTGGGTAAATTGAATGGATTAAAGGCCGATAAATCACCAGGGGCCAGATAGGCTGCATCCCAGAGTACTTAAGGAAGTAGCTCCAGAAATAGTGGATGCATTAGTGATAATTTTTCTAAACTCTTTAGATTCTGGAGTAGTTCCTGAGGATTGGAGTGTAGCTAACGTAACCCCACTTTTTAAGAAGGGAGGGAGAGAGAAAACGGGGAATTACAGACCAATTAGTCTAACATCGGTAGTGGGGAAACTGCTAGAGTCAGTTATTAAAGATGGGATAGCAGCACATTTGGAAAGTGGTGAAATCATTGGACAAAGTCAGCATGGATTTACGAAAGGTAAATCATGTCTGACGAATCTTATAGAATTTTTCGAGGATGTAACTGGTAGCGTGGATAGGGGAGAACCAGTGGATGTGGTGTATCTCAACTTCCAGAATGCTTTCGACAAGGTCCCACATAAGAGATTAGTATACAAACTTAAAGCACACGGTATTGGGGGTTCAGTATTGATGTGGATAGAGAACTGGGTGGCAAACAGGAAGCAAAGAGTAGGAGTAAACGGGTCCTTTTCACAATGGCAGGCAGTGACTAGTGGGGTGCCGCAAGGCTGAGTGCTGGGACCCCAGCTATTTACAATTTATATTAATGATCTTGATGAGGGAATTGAATGCAACATCTCCAAGTTTGCGGATGACACTAAGCTGGGGGGCAGTGTTAGC
>NC_046000.1:166129-181129 GCF_010909765.2 Amblyraja radiata | reverse complement strand
TACTGCCTGTGCCATCCGACAGTGAGATTAGGAATGGAGCGAGGTGGAGGATAAATGCGTGGCTGAAGGACTGGTGCAGAGGGCAGGGATTCAAATTTCTGGATCATTGGGACCTCTTTTGTGGAAGGTGCGACCTGTACAAAAAGGATGGGTTGCACTTGAACCTGAGGGGGACCGATATCCTGGCGGGGAGATCTGCAAAGGCTACTGGGGAGACTTTAAACTAGAATGGTTGGGGGGAGGGACTCAAATAGAGAAAGCTATTAGACAGTGTGTGAGGCAGGAGGCAGAGAAGGAAAGCATTCAGAACCAACATGTAGGGGGGAAAGAAGAAAACAATAATAAACAGAGATTATGAGGTGGTGGGGTTCTTAAATGGGTGAGCGGAGAAACAGAGGGGTGTAAAATGCGGGCGGAAGCAATAGGTAGCAAGGTGAAAAGTAAAAGTGGCAGGCAGACAAATCCAGGGCAAAAATCAAAAAGGGCCACTGTTCAACATAATTGTATAAGGGGTAAGAGCGTTGTAAAAACAAGCCTGAAGGCTTTGTGTCTCAATGCAAGGAGCATTCGTAATAAGGTGGATGAGTTGAACGTGCAGATAGCTATTAATGATTATGATATAGTCGGGATCACGGAGATATGGCTCCAGGGTGACCAAGGCTGGGAGCTGAACATCCAGGGATATTCAATATTCAGGAGGGATAGAGAGAAAGGAAAAGATGGTGGAGTAGCGTTGCTGGTTAGAGAGGAGATTAACGCAGTGGAAAGGAAGGACATTAGCTTGGAGGATGTGGAATCGGTATGGGTAGAACTGCGAAACACTAAGGGGCAGAAAACGCTGGTGGGTGTTGTGTACAGGCCACCTAGCAGTAGTAGTGAAGTTGGGGATGGCATCAAACAGGAAATTAGAAATGCGTGCAACAAAGGCAAAACAGTTATAACGGGTGACTTCAATCTACATATAGATTGGGTGAATCAAATTGGCAGGGGTGCTGAGGAAGAGGATTTCTTGGAATGTATGCGGGATAGTTATCTAAACCAACATGTAGAGGAACCAACGAGAGAGCAGGCTATTCTAGACTGGGTATTGAGTAATGCGGAAGGGTTAGTTAGCAGTCTTGTTGTGCGTGCCCCCTTGGGCAAGAGTGACCATAATATGGTTGAGTTCTTCATTGGGATGGAGAGTGACATTGTTAATTCAGAAACAACGGTTCTGAACTTAAAGAAAGGTAACTTTGAGGGTATGAGACGTGAATTGGCCAAGATTGAATGGCAATTAGTTCTAAAAGGGTTGACGGTGGATATGCAATGGAAGGTATTTAAAGACTGCATGGATGAACTACAAAAATTGTTCATCCCAGTTTGGCAAAAGAATAAATCAGGGAAGGTAGTGCATCCGTGGATAACAAGGGAAATCACGGATGGTATCAAAGCAAAAGATGATGCGTACAAATTAGCCAGAAAAAGCAGCATACCAGAGGACTGGGAGAAATTCAGAGACCAGCAGAGGAGGACAAAGGGCTTAATTAGGAAAGGGAAAATAGATTATGAAAGAAAACTGGCAGGGAACATAAAAACTGACTGCAAAAGTTTTTATAGATATGTGAAGAGAAAGAGATTAGTTAAAACAAATTTAGGTCCCTTGCAGTCAGAAACAGGTGAGTTGATCATGGGGAACAAGGATATGGCGGACCAATTGAATAACTACTTTGGTTCCGTCTTCACTAAGGAAGACATAAATAATCTGCCGGAAATAGCAGGGGACCGCGGGTCAAAGGAGATAGAGGAACTGAGTGAAATCCAGGTTAGTCGGGAAGTGGTGTTGGGTAAATTGAATGGATTAAAGGCCGATAAATCACCAGGGCCAGATAGGCTGCATCCCAGAGTACTTAAGGAAGTAGCTCCAGAAATAGTGGATGCATTAGTGATAATTTTTCTAAACTCTTTAGATTCTGGAGTAGTTCCTGAGGATTGGAGGGTAGCAAACGTAACCCCACTTTTTAAGAAGGGAGGGAGAGAGAAAACGGGGAATTACAGACCAATTAGTCTAACATCGGTAGTGGGGAAACTGCTAGAGTCAGTTATTAAAGATGGGATAGCAGCACATTTGGAAAGTGGTGAAATCATTGGACAAAGTCAGCATGGATTTACGAAAGGTAAATCATGTCTGACGAATCTTATAGAATTTTTCGAGGATGTAACTAGTAGCGTGGATAGGGGAGAACCAGTGGATGTGGTGTATCTCAACTTCCAGAAGGCTTTCGACAAGGTCCCACATAAGAGATTAGTATACAAACTTAAAGCACACGGTATTGGGGGTTCAGTATTGATGTGGACAGAGAACTGGGTGGCAAACAGGAAGCAAAGAGTAGGAGTAAACGGGTCCTTTTCACAATGGCAGGCAGTGACTAATGGGGTGCCGCAAGGCTGAGTGCTGGGACCCCAGCTATTTACAATTTATATTAATGATCTGGATGAGGGAATTGAATGCAACATCTCCAAGTTTGCGGATGACACTAAGCTGGGGGGCAGTGTTAGCTGTGAGGAGGATGCTAGGAGACAGCAAGGTGACTTGGATAGGCTGGGTGAGTGGGCAAATGTTTGGCAGATGCAGTATAATGTGGATAAATGTGAGGTTATCCACTTTGTGGCAAAAACAGGAAAGCAGACTATTATCTAAATGGTGGCCGATTAGGAAAAGGGGAGATGCAGCGAGACCTGGGTGTCATGGTACACCAGTCATTGAAAGTAGGCATTCAGGTGCAGCAGGCAGTGAAGAAAGCGAATGGTATGTTAGCTTTCATAGCAAAAGGATTTGAGTATAGGAGCAGGGAGGTTCTACTGCAGTTGTACATGGTCTTGGTGAGACCACACCTGGAGTATTGCGTACAGTTTTGGTCTCCAAATCTGAGGAAGGACATTATAGCCATAGAGGGAGTGCAGAGAAGGTTCACCAGACTGATTCCTGGGATGTCAGGACTTTCATATGAAGAAAGACTGGATAGACTTGTCTTATACTCGCTGGAATTTAGGAGATTGAGAGGGGATCTTATAGAAACGTACAAAATTCTTATGGGGTTGGACAGGCTAGATGCAGGAAGATTGTTCCCGATGTTGGGGAAGTCCAGGGCAAGGGGTCACAGCTTTAGGATAAGGGGGAAATCCTTTAGGACCGAGATGAGAAGAAACGTTTTCACACAGAGAGTGGTGAATCTCTGGAACTCTCTGCCACAGAGGGTAGTTGAGGCCAGTTCATTGGCTATATTTAAGAGGGAGTTAGATGTGGCCCTTGTGGCTAAAGGGATCAGGGGGTATGGAGAGAAGGCAGGGATGGGATACTGAGTTGGATGATCAGCTATGATCATATTGAATGGCGGTGCAGGCTCGAAGGGCCGAATGGCCTACTCCTGCACCTATTTTCTATGTATCTATGTATTTATAAAACATCATAATTTATATATTTTTTAAAACCCACACACTTAAGTTAAAAATCCAGATTAAAAGATGATCAATGTCCTACAACTAGACCACGATTCCAGTGTCTCCACAGCTGGGATTCGTAGCGTGTAGTGCTAACCCTTATGTTTGTCAAGGCCACAATAAGCACATTTTTAGAGTCATTTATCCTGCAAATGAATTTATACATGTGGTGTCTTAGGATAGCTTCTAAAGTACTGACTCCTGCAGCCACAAACATATTACTGGCACTACACCATCTAGGTTGCCTTAGCAGTGTTCTCATGGCATCGTTATATGCCACCTTTAGTCTCTGCAAACTTGTCTTTAAATAGTTCGACCACAGGTGCGCAGTGCTGTGTGTGTGTGTGTGTGTGTGTGTGTGTGTGTGTGTGTGTGTGTGTGTGTGTGTGTGTGTGTGTGTGTGTGTGTGTGTGTGTGTGTGTGTGTGTGTGTGTGTGTGTGTGTGTGTGTGTGTGTGATAGTGTCAGTTGCTGTGTATGTGTGTGTGTGTGTATGTGTGTGTGTGTGTATGTGTGTGTGTGAGTGTGCGAGTGTGTGTGAGTGTGTGTGTGTGTGTGTTTGTGTATATATGTGTGTGTGTATATATGTGTGCGTGTGTGTGTGTGTGTGTGTGTGTGTGTGTGTGTGTGTGTGTGTGTGTGTGTGTGTGTGTGTGTGTGTGTGTGTGTGTGTGTGTGTGTGTGTGTGTGTGTGTGTGTGTGTGTGGTGTGTGTGTGTGTAGGATAGTGTTAGTATGCGGGGATCGCTGGTCGGCACGGACTCGCCCTGTTTCCGCGCTGTATCCCTGAAGTAAAAACATTTTTTTCCCACACAGAGAGTGGTGAATCTGTGGAATTATCTGCCACAGAAGGTAGTTGAGGCCACAGTTCATTGGCTATATTTAAGAGGGAGTTAGATGTGGCTCTTGTGGCTAAAGGGATCAGGGGATATGGAGAGAAGGCAGGTACAGGATACTGAGTTGGATGATCAGCCATGATCATATTGAATGGAGAATGGTGCAGGCTCGAAGGGCCGAATGGCCTCTACTCCTGCACCTCTTGACTTTGTTTCTAGTGTGTGATCGGGGCGATCGCTGGTCGGGCTAGCACGGACTCGGTGGGGAAGGGCCTGTTTCCGCGCTGTATCTCTGAAGTAAAAAGGGAATAGTTGAAGCAGGGAGAGGAGGGCGAGAGTTTGGGGCCTGGTTCAAGATGGCCGACTTTTGCCTCCTGTTTCCGCGCTGTATCTCTGAACTAAACTAGTGTGTGAACGGGCGATCGATCGCTGATCAAAAGTATTTCTTTGTTCTATCTGGGGCATCGTAGCTCAATAATATACTCTTGCCTCTTAACTAGGTGACAGTGGGAAAGATCAGGCTCAAAACCACGACTGGTTTGACCTGATTTCTGACGTTAATGACTCTTCTGTCCGGCAGACAAGAGATCACAACAGAAAATTTTAAATATTCATGTTTAACATCAAGACAGTAACATGATCGATGGGTGAAATACATTTAGAGTCTTGTGTCCATTCATGGGTACTCAGCCTGTTATCAGAAGGATGTTTTAGACAATAGACAATAGACAATAGGTGCAGGAGTAGAGGCCTTACTCTCTCTCACCCCCTGTCTCTCCCCCTCTCCCCTTTCCACTCGCTCCCTCTCTCTCCCTCCCCTTTCTCTCAGAAAATTTTAAATATTCATGTTGTGGCCTAAACACATGCCACTCATGCACGCACCCTCGTCAGGAGATACGAGGGCGGGCACGTGACGTCATGGGCCCAACGCAGTCAACTGGCAGCTGAGCACGAGGGAACAACCTCGCCCAGCTGCATTGTATTATAGTAAGCGCACCAACTACAAATTAATAAATGAATCTTTGAACCGGCCGACATCTCCATTATTCATCACGTACGGTGCCGCTACAATGCCACCATTTGCAGAAAGAAGTGACTTTCAACTTCAAGCCAAATCATCCAAGCCACCATTTGCAGTAAGTTGTGCCTTTCAACTTCAAGCCAAAGCACCCAAGCCACCAATTGCAGTAAGTGGTGCCTTTCAACTTCATGCCACCATTAGCAGTATGAAGTGACTTTCAACTTCAAGCCAAAGCTCCCAAGCCACCATTTGCAGTAAGTAGTGCCTTTCAACCTCAAGCCAAAGTACCAAAGCCACCATTTGCAGTAAGTGGTGCCTTTCAACTTCAATCCAAAGCAACCGTCAACATTTGCAGTGAGTAACGCCTTTCAACATCAAGCCAAAGCACGCAAGCCACCATTTGCAGTAAGTAGTGCCTATCAACTTCAAGCCACAACACCCAAGCCACCATTTGCAGTAAGTAGTGCATATCATCTTCAAGCCATATCAGCCAAGATACCATTTGCAGTAAGTAGTGCCTTTCAACCTCTTGCCACCATTTGCAGTAAGTAGTGCCTTTCAACTAAAAGCCAAAGCAACCAAGCCACCATTTGCAGTAAGTAACGCCTTTCAACTTCAAGCCAAAGCACACAAGCCACCATTTGCAGTAAGTAGTGCCTATCAACTTCAAGCCACAACACCCAAGCAACCATTTGCAGTAAGTAACGCCTTTCAACTCAAGCCAATGCACCCACGCCACCATTTGCAGTAAGTAATGCCTTTCAACTAAAGGCCAAAGCACCCAAGCCACCATTTGCAGTAAATAGTGCCTTTCAACTTCAAGCCAAAGCACCCAAGCCACCATTTGCAGTAAGTAGCGTCTTTCAACCTCATGCCACCATTTGCAGTAAGTAGTGCCTTTCAACTTTAAGCCAAAGCACCCAAGCCATCATTTGAAGTAAGTAGTGCCTTTCAACTTCAAGCAAAGCACCCACGACACCATCTGCAGTAAGTAGTGCCTGTCAACCTCAAGCCAAAGCACCCAAGCCACCATTTGCAGTAAGTTGTGCCGTTCAACTTCAAGCGAAAGCAGCCAAGCCACCATTTGCAGTAAGTAGTTCTTTTCAATTTAAAGCTGAAGCACCTAAGCCACCATTTGCAGTAAGTAGTGCCTTTCAACTTAAAACCGAAGCACCCAAGCCACCATTTGCAGTAAGTAGTGCCTTTCAACTTCAAGCAAAGCACCCAAGCCACCATTTGCAGCAAGTAGTGCCTTTCAACCTCAAGTCAAACCACCCAAGCCACCATTTGCGGTAAGTAATGCCGTTCATCTTCAAGCCGAAGCAGCCAAGCCACCATTTGCAGTAAGTGGTGCATTTCAACTTAAATCCGAAGCACCCAAGCCACCATTTGCAGTAAGTAGCGTCTTTCAACCTCATGCCACCATTTGCAGTAAGTAGTGCCTTTCAACTAAAAGCCAAAGCACTCAAGCCACCATTTGCAGTAAGTAATGTCATTCAACTTCCAGCCAAAGCACCCAAGCAACCATTTGCAGTAAGTAGTGCCTTTCAACCTCAAGCCAAAGCACCCAAACCACCATTTGCAGTAAGTTGTGCCGTTCAACTTCAAGCCACAACACGCAAGCCACCATTTGCAGTAAGTAGTGCCTATCATCTTCAAGCCACCATTTGAAGTAAGTAGTGCCTTTCAACTTCATGCTACCATTTCCAGTAAGAAGTGCCTATCATCTTCAAGCCATATCACCCAAGCCACCATTTGCAGTAAGTAGTGCCTTTCAACTTCATGCTACCATTTGCAGTAAGTAGTGCCTTTCAACTTCCTGCCAAACCACCCAAGCCACCATTTGCAGTAATTAGTGCCTTTCAACTTCCAGCCAAAGCACCCAAGCCACCATTTGCAGTAAGTAGTGCTTTTCAACTTCAAGCCAAAGCACCCACGCCACCATTTGCAGTAAGTAGTGACTTTCAACTTCAAGGCAATGTTCCCAAGCCACCATTAGCAGTAAGTAGTGACGTTCAACTTCAAGCCAAAGCACCCAAGCCACCATTTGCAGTAAGTAGTGCCTTTCAACTACATGCCACCATTTGCTGCAAGTGGTGTCTTTCAACTTCAAGCCAAAGCAACCGTCAACATTTGCAGTATGTAACGCCTTTCAACTTCAAGCCACAACACCCAAGCCACCATTTGCAGTAAGTAGTGCCTATCATCTTCAAGCCATATCACCCAAGCCAACATTTGCAGTAAGTAGTGCCTTTCAACTTCAAGCCACAACACCCATGCCACCATTTGCAGTATGAAGTGCCTTTCAACTTCCAGCCAAAGCACTCGCCACCATTTGAAGTAAGTAGTGCCTTTCAATTTAAAGCTGAAGCACCTAAGCCACCATTTGCAGTGAGTAGCGCCTTTCAACTTCATGCCACCGTTTGCCGTAAAGAGTGCTTTTCAACTTCAAGCCAAAGCACCCAAGCCACCATTTGCAGTAAGAAGTGCCTTTCAACTTCAAACCAAAGCACTCAAGCCATCATTTGCAGTAAGTAGTGCCGTTCAACTTAATGCCACCATTTGCAGTAAATAGTGCCTTTCAACTTCAAGCCAAAGCACCCAAGCCATCATTTGCAGTAAGTAGTGCCTTTCAAATTAAAGCCAAAGCACCCAAGCCAACATTTGCAGTAAGTAGTGCCTTTCCACTTCAGGCCAAAGCACCCATGCCACCATTTGCAGTAAGTAGTGCCATTCAACTCATGCCACCATTTACAGTAAGTAGTGCCTTTCAACTTCAAGCCAAAGCACCCAAGCCACTATTTACAGTAAGTAGTGCCTTTCAATATCAAGTCAACGCACCCAAGCCACCTTTTGTAGGATGTAGTGTCTTTCAGCTTCAAGCCAAAGCACCCAAACAACCATTTGCAGCCAGTGCCTTTTTACTTCAAACAAACCATATTTTCATTTTCAAACCACATTAAGTGTACTCACAGTGGTGTATACATTTGTTCAGTGTTATTCAGAGCTCATAGAGATGTGACCCTTTGCTTCATCCACCTTGCAGAGACTGAGTGAGGCACACCACTTCCTGGTTTTATATTCCCTCCCCCTCCCTCAAGCAGGTGCAACAGAGAGAATGGTGAGTTTTTTAATACTTCAAGCCAAAGCACCCAAGCCACCATTTGCAGTAAGTAGTGCCTTTCAACTTCAAGCCAAATCTACCCGCCACCATTTGCAGTAAGTAGTGCCTTTGAACTTCAAGCCAAAGCACCCAAACCACCATTTGCAGTAGTGACTTTCAACTTCAAGCCAAAGCACGCAAGCCACCATTGGCAATAAGACGTGCCTTTCAACTTCAAGCTAAAGATCGCAAGCCACCATTTGCAGCAGGTAGTGCCTTTCAATATCAAGTCAAAGCACCCACGCCACCTTTTGTAAGATGTAGTGCCTTTCAACTTCAAGCCAAAGCACACAAACAACCATTTGCAGGCAGTGCCTTTTTACCTCAAGCAACCTATATTTTCATTTTCAAACCATATTAAGGGTACTCACAGTGGTGTAGACATTTGTTCAGTGTTATTCAGAGCTCATAGAGACGTGACCCTTTACCTCATCCACCTTGCAGAGACTGAGTGAGGCACACCACTTCCTCGTTTTATATTCCCTCCCCCTCCCTCAAGCAGGTGCAGCAGAGAATGGTAATGTTTTTTAAACTTCAATCCTAAGCACACAAGCCACCATTTGCAGTAAGTAGTGACTTTCAACTTCAAGCCAAAGCTCACAAGCCATCATTTGCAGTAAGACGTGCCGTTCAACTTTAAACTAAAGCTCCCAAGCCACCATATGCAATAAATAGTGCCTTTCAAGTTCAAGAATATCACCCGCCACCATTTGCAGTAAGTAGTGCCTTTCAACTTCAAGCCGAAACACCAAGCCACCATTTGCAGTAAGTAGTGCCTTTCAACTTCAAGCCTAAACACCAAGCCACCATTTGCAGTAAGTAGTGCCTTTCAACTTTAAACCAAAGCAGAGAGAATGGTGTTTAATGAAATAAAAAGTTAATATCTCTCTGATTTGTCATCGATGGGAAAAATCCTCCGCACCCTTAGGGCGCAGGGGGGGGGGGGGCTCTGAGCAAGGTGGTCACAAATGACGGCCGTAGGTGGCGGCGTTCTGTCGGAAATCGCAGCACAGTGGGCCCAAAGCGGTCAAGATCAGAGATTTAGTAATATAGGTAAGGTGGGAATTGAACCTGGGTTTCTGGGGCACTGATTGTCAGCTTTAATCAACGTCGCTCCCAGCGCAGGCCGGGAACACAACCCCCAACTCCACCATCTTCCATCCGATCGAGCCGAAACTCTCCCACGCCGCTGTTTGTCATCTCACTTGATCCGCCAGTTCTTCTGCTCTCCAACAGGGGGCGTTGAGAGGGTTATGTGACCAGATGTCAGATTGGCATTGTGATCAGTTTATTGTCACAGACACACTGGGGGTGCAGTGAAATTCCTCACCAGCAGTCATAGAAACATAGAAACATAGACAATATGTGCAGGAGTAGGCCATTCGGCCCTTCGAGCCTGCACCATTCGCCATTCAATATGATCATGGCTGATCATCCAACTCAGTATCCTGTACCAGCCTTCTCTCCATACCCCCTGATCCCTTTAGCCACAAGAGCCACATCTAACTCCCTCTTAAATATAGCCAATGAACTGTGGTCTCAACTACCTTCTGTGGCAGAGAATTCCACAGATTTACCACTCTCTGTGTAAAAAATGATTTTCTCACTAAAAAAAGACTGCCCTCTTTTCCTTAAACTGTGACCCCTAGTTCTGGACTTCCCCAACATCGGGAACAATCTTCCTGTAACTAGCTGTCCAACCCTCCTGTCAAATCCCCCCCCCCCCCCCCCCAATATTTCAAAACTAAACTGGCTTCACACCCACAGAAGCTTCACCAGCCCCAGCCCCTGCTGAACGTTCCAACGTGTGATGTCACAATGGCCAATCGTCACATACGCAAAAGTGTAATGCCTTCTCCCCCCCCCCCCAGTTTTTCAAATACAAACTGGCTTCTCCCCCATACAAGCAGCCATTTCGGTAGACATTTCACTTTCCCTTCCAGCTATCCACTCCTCATTACATTTCGTTATGTTTATGTCCATTTTTTTCATTAAAACCATCTCCTCCCCCCCCCCCCCCCTCACTCATTTTGTCGCCTCCTGCTGGCCAGCGACCATAACGGCTGCTGGCGCCCGCAGCACAACCTCACGCGACGCCATTTAAAAACGGCCTTTCGGTGACGGCTCTACTTCGAGGACCACGTCTCCCGTGGGGGCTACGGGTAGGCAACGGCTGCATTGGGGCATTACACTTTTACGGCTCTGTGTGTGGGGATGCTTCGTGTGTGTGATGCCGCCCCGCAACCCCCCCCCCCCCCCCGCGTTGCCGAGACGGACCCGACTTCGACGACTTCAAGATACGCTATTTTAAGACGGCCGGAACCCGACTTCGGCGACCACGTCTCCCCTGGGGGCTACAGGTAGGGTACGGTCTTTATACACTTTTCCAACTCTGTGTGTGGGGGTGGTTAGTGTGTGTGATGTCGCCCCCCAACCCCCCCCCCCAGTGGGGGCTACGGGTAGGGTACGGCTGCGTTGGGGGATCAGACCCAACGGGTTTGCCATTGGTCGTCGTGTTTAAGTGCACGTTTTTAATCAAATCCTTCACCCCCCCCCCCCAATATTTCAAAAATAAACTGGCTTCTCACCCATAGAAGCAGCACCAGCCCCAGCCCCTGGTGAACGTTCCATCGTGTGATGTCACAATGCCCAATGTTCAAATACATTGTTGCCATAGAGGGAGTACAGAGAAGGTTCACCAGGCTGATTCCTGGGATGTCAGGACTTTCATATGACGAAAGACTGGATAGACTCGGCTTGTACATGCTAGAATTTAGAAGATTGAGGGGGTATCTTATAGAAACTTACAAAATTCTTAAGGGGTTGGACAGGCTAGATGCAGGAAGATTGTTCCAGATGTTGGGGGAGTCCAGAACAAGGGGTCACAGTTTAAGGATAAGGGGTAAATCTTTTAGGACCGAGATGAGAAAAACATTTTTCACACAGAGAGTGGTGAATCTCTGGAATTCACTGGCACAGAAGGTAGTTGAGGCCTGTTCATTGGCTGTATTTAAGAGGGAGTTAGATGTGGTCCTTGTGGCTAAAGGGATCAGGGGGTATGGAGAGAAGGCAGGTACAGGATACTGAATTGGATGATCAGCCACGATCATATTGAATGGTGGTGCAGGCTCGAAGGGCCGAATGGCCTACTCCTGCACTTAATTTCAATGGTTCTATGTTTCCCTCTCCGCACCCCTCTCCACCCATCCCTCTCTCCCCCACCCCCCTTCCCTCTCTACGCCACCCCCTTCCGCCTACCCCTCAGTCCCTCTTCCATCACTCCCCCAACCCCTCTCCACCTCCCTCCCCACTCTTTCCCCTCTCTCCCCCACCCCTCTCCCCTCCCTCCCTCCTTCCCTACCTCCCCATCCTCCCCCTCCACCACATCTCTCTCCCCATCCCCCTCTCTCACCCCCTACCCCGCTCTCCTTTCCCTCCCAAATCTGTCCCATTTACTCCACCTCCTCTCCCCTCCCTCCCCTCTTCACATCCCCCCTCCCCCCCTCCCCCCCCCCCTGCAAAACGCCGTTGGGGAAACAGACCCAACGGGTCTGCACTTGGTCTAGTTATTATATAAAACTCTCGCCCCATCCGTCCGACATCCGTCCGGCTGCCTTTCTGCCTTTCGATTCGTTCCCGCCGTGCGATGTCACAATGCCCGATGCTCGCAGGCGTCCAATCGCGATGCCCGACGCTCGCAGACGTCCAATCGGAATGGATCCATTTACATGTACGGCTTCCGGCCGCATTTCTTCCTTTGATTCCCTGCAACTCCGAAACCGGACGCAGAATCGCCGACGTCTTTTCCATTTCGGTAGAGATTTCACTTTTCTTTCTAAGTATCCGCTCCTCATTACATTTCGTCGTGTTCAAGTACACGTTTTTAATCAAATCCAATATTTCAAAACTAAACTGGCTTCTCACCAACAGAAGCTGCACCAGCCCCAGCCCCTGCTGAACGTTCCATCGTGTGATGTCACAATGCCCAATGTTCACATATGTCCAATCGGAATGGATTCATTTACATATGCCTATGCAGGAGCCCCAGCCAATGGTGAACGTTCCATCGTGTGATGTCACAATGCCCAATGCTCAAAGACATCGTTGCCATAGAGACAGTACAGAGAAGGTTCACCAGACTGATTCCTGGAATGTCAGCATTTTCATATGAAGAAAGACTGGATAGACTCGGCTTGTACTCGCTAGAATTTAGAAGATTAAGGGGGTATCTTATAGAAACGTATAAAATTCTTAAGAGGTTGGACGGGCTAGATGCAGAAAGATTGTTCCGGATTTTGGGGAAGACCAGAACAAGGGGTCAAAGTTTAAGGATAAGGGGGAAAGCAGAATCGCCGACATCTTTTCCATTTCGGTAGAGATTTCACTTTTCTTTCTAAATATCCGCTCCTCATTACATTTCGTCGTGTTTAAGTGCACGTTTTTAATCAAATCCTTCACCCCCCCCCCCCCCCAATATTTCAAAAATAAACTGGCTTCTCACCCATAGAAGCAGCACCAGCCCCAGCCCATGGTGAACATTCCATCGTGTGATGTCACAATGCCCGATGCTCACAGATGTCCAATCGGAATCGAACCATTTACATATGCCTTTGCAGGAGCCCCAGCCCCTGGTGAACGTTCCATCGTGTGATGTCACAATGCCCAATGCTCAAAGACATTGTTGACATAGAGGGAGTACAGATAATAGGCTGTGGGCCGATGAGCTTTATTCTGCAGTTTCGTGACCCAAGTCACCAAACTACATGAAATTTTCACAAATTGTGTAAAAATATTTAAAACAATCACCACTGAGACTCAGAAACAAGGGAAAAATGTCGGGAATTTTTTAGTCCAATCAAAGCACGTTTAACATTGAGTTGTCTGCCAGTTGGCCAATCACGCGCTTTGTTTCAGGCTAGCACACAAAATGGCTGAGGTAGCTTCACAGATGCCTGTTTTACTGGAGATTCCGATGTGCTGATCTGTGGAATAAATGTCGTGGAAACTTGCAGCAGGTTCATTGTATTTAGTGGGAAAAGCATAAAAAAAGCTGAAGAAAGTGCTGCGAGGTCGATTAAAGTGCAAGAAAGCAAAGTCCCTGCTGAAGTGAGTTATTTGATTCATGGGGTCCTTCTTTGTGTTCCAGCAAATCAGCAGGGATTACTCTACAACACGCTGGCATTAGTGACAATGTTTAATTTACTGTTATAGCTTATTCCCCCCCTCCCCCCCCACACTCTTTCCCCTCTCTCCCCCCATCCCTCTCCCCCTCCAATTCCACTCTCCCCCTCCCTCCACACTCTTCCCCCTCTCCCTCCTCATTCCCTTACCGTGCATAGTCTCTGTCTTTAAGAAGGAACTACAGATGCTGGAAAATCGAAGGTAGATATAGAGAACCTGGATAAACTCAGCGGGTGCGGCAGCATCTATGGAGCGAAACCCGGAAGAAGGGGTTTCGCCCAAAAACGTTGCCCTTTTCCTTCGGACCATAGATGCTGCTGCACCCGCTGAGTTTATCCAGGTTTTTTGTTGTTGTACCAGCCTCTCTCTCTCTCTCTCTCTGCCCTTCTCTCTTCTCATGCACGCCCGCTCCAACCCCTCCAGCCCCCCCCTTCACCTCTCTCCCCCATCCTCTCCTCCCCCCCCCCTCCTCCCCCTCTCCCTCCACCCTCCTCCTCCACTTCCACACAAAATATTTTTTGCGGAGGCAGGTCAACAGTGTGTGTGACTGTTTGTGGAGGCAGCCACGCGCTCTCCATTCAAGAAGACGCTCATCTGTTTGTGGAGGCGTGTGCTTAGTGTGTGACCAAAGATCTTTGTGTGTGATGACACACGCTCCCCCCCCCCCCCCCTTTGGTGCAGGAGGCGCGCGCAGCATTTGAACGCTCCGCGATTGTTCGAATTCTTCACTAACCGTCATTCTGACTTTGCTTGTGAAGAGAAAAGTCCTGAATTGCATTTGTCTGATGCAAGAAGATTGTTCCCGATGTTGGGGAAGTCCAGGACAAGCGGCTCACAGTTTAAAGATAAAGGGGAAATCCTTCAGTACTGAGATGAGGAAAACATTTTTCACACAGATAGTGGTGAGTCTCTGGAACTCTCTGCCACAGAAGGTAGTTGAGGCCAGTTCATTGGCTATATTTGAGAGGGAGTTAGATGTGGCCCTTGTGGCTAAAGGGATCAGGGGGTATGGAGAGAAGGCAGGTACAGGATGCTGAGTTGGATGATCAGCCATGATCATATTGAATGGTGGTGCAGGCTCGAAGGGCCAAATGGCCTACTCCTGCACTTAATTTCTATGCTTTCTATGCTTAACCCCTTAAGAATTTTGTAAGTTTCTGTAAGTCCCCCCACCCCCCCGCTCAATCTTCTAAATTCTAGCGAGTACACGCCGAGTCTATCCAGTCTTTCTTCATATGAAAGTCCTGACATCACAGGAATCAGTCTCGTGAACCTTCTCTGTACTCCCTCTATGGCAAGAATATATTTCCTCAGATTAGGA
>NC_046000.1:95000-165929 GCF_010909765.2 Amblyraja radiata | reverse complement strand
CATCTCCTCTCCTCTCATCCCATCCTCTCGGCTCCCCTCCCTCTCCCACTCCTCTCCCCCTACTCCCACCCTGTCCCCAATCTCCCCTGTCCTCGCCTCCCTTCTCTTCTCATCTACTACCTTCCCTTCTTCCATCTCATCTCCTCCCCTCCATTACCCTCAACCCCCTCTCCTACCCTCCCTCTCGCTCTGCTCCCCTACTCTCCTCTCTCATAGCCTCACCTCTCTTCCCCTCTCATATCCTCCTCTCTCCTCCCCCTCCTCCCTTCTCCTATCACCTCCTCCCCTCCTCTCCTCTCCACTTCCCTCAAATCCAACACCAAAGATAATTGGTGGAGGAGAGATTGTATCATCTCCTCCTCACCTCTCCCTTCCTCCCCTCTCCTATTGCCACTCCTGTCCTCTTTTCTCCCTCCTCACCTCTCCACTATCTCCGCTCCTCCCCTCTCCTCTCCTTTCCTCCCCTCACCTTTTCTGTTTTCTCTCCTCTCATCCCCTCTCCTCCCATCTGCTCCCCTCTCCTCCCCTCTCCTCTGCTCTCCTCCTCCCCATGCCGCTTCTCCACATCTCCTCTCCCCTCCTCCCCTCTCCTACCCTCTCTTCTCCTCTCCTCCCTCCTCCACTAGCCTCCCCTGCTCTCCTCGTCCCTCTTCCCATCTCCCCCTCTCCTCTCCTCTCCTCTCGGCTCCCCTCCGCTCTCTCATCTCCTCTCCTCCCCTCCACTCCTCTTATCCCTTCTCCTACCCTCCCTCTGCTTACCACTCCTCTCCTCTCTCCTCCCCGCCCCTCTCCTCTCCCCTCTGCTACCTCCTCCTCTCTTCTCATCTCCCCTCCCCACAAATCCAGCACCAAAGATAATTAGTGGAGATAAGAGATTGTCACCTCTCCTCCTCCCCTCTCCTCTCCACCCCTGTTGTGTATGAGAATATGATGAGCATATTTGAAGGTCATGGGCGAAGGTACACATGCGCAGAGAGACTCCAGATGGTGATTTCAATACAAGAAGAATATTAAGTACATGTGTGTTCTCAGTCTTATTTAAGTCAGTTTCCAGCACAAATACATAACAATTTGTAGCAATGTTACAAAATTTTGAGATTTTAAAAATCAAGTCTGTAATTTATCCCATCAGATAAACATAAAAAGAAGTTTAATTTTACACCTAATTCGCTTTCATATCTCAAGTATTAAAAACGTTTTGGCCATTTTCATACTCGGAAATTAGCATCTTGTTCCCTATTGATTTTCTATGGACATTACAAAAAAGCTGTGATCGTGGACAGTCAAAGCCCATAACTTTCTTAAAAAATAAGAGAATTGAATGAAATTTTCAGTTATCATAGATTGAAGCATTTTGAAACAAATATAAAACAATCTTACTTGGATGACCTGAAATTAAAGCATATAATTAGTTAGTTACCCAATTGTAGCTAATTACAAACTTCAATTACTAGATCTAAACATCTATCCATTCCTTAAGAATAGATTAACATTTTTAAATAGCCTAAGTGTCCAAATAACATTCACACAATAATTCAGAATATAACATAATTTTTAAATCTCATTGTCATGGGTTTATAGGCCAAATGGAAGGAATTTAATGTTTAATACCTGTAGATTAATGCCCATTTAAATCAGCTTGCGAATGGGATTTACTGGAACGGGACCATTTAGAACGTTCAGATGCGGTGATTTTAGTCCCCCATATCTGCAGCAAATACACTGCCGGTTGTTCGGGGGAAAGATCACCGTTTCGCAACTTAAAATGTGAATTAAATACATCTTAAGCAACACTTTTATACATTAAAAATAAACTACTTTCTTTTACCTGGTCCTGTATAAAATCTGTCCCAGTTGTCGGCATTCACGGCTTCAGAAGCTGCTTTTAAAATCACTCCAGCGATTAACTTGTCGGGTGCATTTTTTTTAAAAAACACACAGAACGGCCGTATGAATCTTGCACTCCAGCAAAATATAATTCAGAACCAGGTCGAGAAAAAACCCAGTTTTAACCCCCCCCCCCCCCCCTCAAACACGCCAAAATCGCGCACACGGCCAGAGGTAGAATTACATTGCCGCTGATGGTAAGTTTTGTAACATACCTACAATTTGGCGACGAGGATGTTGATTCCGTTAGCAGGAACAGAATCGCAGTCGATTTGAGGTATTCTCAAGATCGAACATAAAGTTAGAGACAAGATATGTATTTGGTTCGCAAAAAGTTGGAACGGGAACGCACGATCGCCCTGCAACATCGATGCCCTGTAGCGGGACAGCACAGCTAGAAGCTGGACGCTAGACGTTAGCACCTAGAAGCCTAACCAGCAGAACAGCAAATGTGTCTGCTTACCAGTGCCGTGCAGCCCCCGGACAAGCCCAGCAACCGCCACCAACAACGAGAAGCTGAGTCTCTGAGATCCAGCGCCGGTGATAACGTCAGGACACATCGGTAAATGGTGCAGATCTGATGCGGTCAACTTAACTAGCCGGAGGTCTACCGTGTCACTAGCCATACGTCGCGTAACCAGCAAAGCCAGCCCGTGAAGCCGGTTGGGTGAGTGGGCAAATGCATGGCAGATGCAGTATAATGTGGATAAATGTGAGGTTATTCACTTTGGTGGCAAAGACAGGAAAGTAGACTATTATCTGAATGGTGGCCGATTAGGAAAAGGGGAGATGCAACGAGACCTGGGTGTCATGGTACACCAGTCATTGCAAGTAGGCATGCAGGTGCAGCAGGCAGTGAAGAAAGCGCATGGTGTGTTAGCATTCATAGCAAAAGGATTTGAGTATAGGAGCAGGGAGGTTCTACTGCAGTTGTACAGGGTGAGACCACACCTGGAATATTGTGTACAGTTTTGGTCTCCTAATCTGAGGAAGGACATTCTTGCCATAGAGGGAGTACAGAGAAGGTTCACCAGACTGATTCTTGGGATATCAGGACTTTCATATTTAATATGAATATTTATTACCATATAACCATATAACAATTACAGCACGTAAACAGGCCATCTCGGCCCTACAAGTCTGTGCCGAACAATTATTTTCCCCTAGTCCCATCTACCTGCACTCAGACCATAACCCTCCATTCCCTTCTCATCCATATACCTATCCAATTTATTTTTAAATGGTAACATCAAACCTGCCTCCACCACTTCCACTGGAAGCTCATTCTACACAGCTACCACTCTCTGAGTAAAGACATTTCCCCTCATGTTAACCCTAAACTTCTGTCCCTTAATTCTGAAGTCATGTCCTCTTGTTTGAATATTCCCTACTCTCAATGGGAAAAGCTTGTCCATGTCAACTCTGTCTATCCCTATCATCATTTTAAAGACCTCTATCAAGTCCCGCCTTAACCTTCTGCGCTCCAAAGAATAAAGACCTAACTTATTCAACCTTTCTCTGTAACTTAGTTGCTGAAACCCAGGCAACATTCTAGTAAATCTCCTCTGGACTCTCTCTATTTTGTTGACATCCTTCCTATAATTGGGCGACCAAAATTGTACACCATACTCCAGAGTTGGTCTCACCAATGCCTTGTACAATTTTAACATTACATCCCAACTTCATTTAACATTACATCCCAAATAACAATTACATGTTATTTGAACCTCATGTGAGGCTCAAACGAAACTTAGTTTCCACAGCTATACAAACAGAAACTATTTCTACAGGCATATAAACAATTCAAGTTACACAACATCCATCACAGTGAATCTCCTCCTCACCGTGATGGAAGGTAAAGTATTTTCTCTCCCCTGCACCATTTCTCTCCCGATGTTGAAGCCCCAGGCGGGCGATGATAAGTCCCACGGCCATTAACGCCGCGGGGGGCGATGTACGGCCTCGTTCCAGGTCTAAAAGTCACAAAGTTGGAGCCTCCGGTCGGTGCTGTAATGTCCCGCGGCCATTAAAGCCTTGTGAGGCGATGTACGGCCTCGCTCCCGGTCGTTCCAACCCCGCGACATGGGCCGGAAAAGTCGCATTGCGGGAGCTCCGAAAAGCGGTCTCCCAACCGGACCCACGAGCTCCCGATGTTCCAGTCCACCGGACTCGCGACCTCCCGATGTTCCACCTAAACTGTCATTTAGCAACTTAAAAAGCTGCTAAGGTTTCCAGGCTGACAACAGAGGAAAAAAATGAAGTGAGACCTCTGCAAGGTGAATAATATTTTTGACACTATCATAAGCCTTTCTTACATATGCTGTCACAATGCACGGTAGTCCCTAAACAACCCTTCAGTAATTTCCCTCGCCATTTCAGAATAATAGTGTTTTAAGCCGATAACTCGCCACTAGCACTGGAAATAAAGAAATAAATAAATAAGGTCAGCTTCGCAGCCCTTATCTCATTGGCCACGCTCGGCTGCAAATCAGTGTCAATCTGGTGCACCATCTTCCTCTACTTGTGGGCGTGTGGGATTGGGAGGGGCCTCACAAGTGGAATAGCTTAGGGCCTTTCTTCATCTAAATCCGGCCCTGCACGCAGGTGACCGGGGAACTGCAGCCAGTCCTGGGCAAGCGAGCTGACCTGGGAACTGCAGCCAGACCCTGGGCAAGCGAGCTGACCTGGGAACTGCAGCCAGTCCCTGGGCAAGCGAACTGACATGGGGAACTGCAGCCAGTCCCTGGGCAAGCGAGCTGACCTGGGCGCTACACCAGTCCCTGGGCATGCGAGCTGACCTGGGAACTGCAGCCAGTCCCTGGGCAAGCGAGCTGACCTGGGAACTGCAGTCAGTCCCTGGGCAAGCGAGCTGACCTGGGAACTGCAGCCGATCCCTGGGCAAGCAAGCTGACCGGAGAACTACAGCCAGTCCCTGGGCAAGCGAGCTGACCTGGGAACTGCATCCAGTCCCTGGGCAAGCGAGCTGACCTGGGAACTGCAGCCAGTCCCTGGGCAAGCGAGCTGACCTGGGAACTGCAGCCAGTCCCTGGACAAGCTACTGACCTGGGAACTGCATCCAGTCCCTGGGCAAGCGAGCTGACCTGTGAACTGCAGCCAGTCCCCGGGCAAGCGAGCTGATCTGGGCGCTACAGCCAATCCCTGGGCAAGCGAGCTGCCCTGGGAACTGCAGCCAGTCCCTGGGCAAGCGAGCTGAACTGGGGAACTTCAGCCAGACCCTGGGCAAGCGAGCTGACCTGGGAACTGCAGCCAGTCCCTGGGCAAGCGAGCTGACCTGGGAAATACAGCCAGTCTCTGGGCAACCGAGCTGACCTGGGCGCTACAGCCAGTCCCTGGGCAAGCAAGCTGACCTGAGCGCTACAGTCAGTCCCTGGGCAAGCGAGCTGACCTGGGAACTACAGCCAGTCCCTGGGCAAGCGAGCTGACCTTGGACTGCAGCCAGTCGCTGGGCAAGCGAGCTGACCTGGGAACTGCAGTCAGTCCCTGGGCAAGCGAGCTGACCTGGGAAATGCAGCCAGTCCCTGGGCAAGCGAGCTTACCTGGGAACTGCAGCCAGTCCCTGGGCATGTGAGCTGACCTGGGAACTGCAGCCAGTCCCTGGGCAAGCGAGCTGACCTGGGCGCTACAGCCAGTCCCTGGGCAAGCGAGCTGATGTGGGAACTGCAGCCAGTCCCTGGGCAAGCGAGCTGACCTGGGAACTGCAGCCAGTCCCTGGGCAAGCGAGCTGACCTGGGCGCTACAGCCAGACATGCCAGCTGACCTGAGCGCAACAACCAGTCCCGGGGCACGCAGGCAACCTGGGACTGGCTGCAGCGCCTGGGTCACAAAACATGGGGGAGACAAGTCCCCCTATAACATTCCCAACATTGACTGGAATCATCTTTTAATTTTATTACAGGTTTAAAGAATAACTAATACATTCTAAGGAAATTTCAAATATGAAATAACAATACATAAAAGCAGTTATCAGAGCAAAACATTAAATTAATATTAGACATTATTGGTCTGAAGAAGTCTCGACCGGAAACGTCACCCATTCCTTCTCTCCAGAGATGCTGCCTGTCCCGCTGAGTTACTCCAGCATTTTGTGTCTTTCTTGGTATTAACTACAATGTGATGTCCTTGAACCTTGAACCTTGATGCACGCAAGACCCTGTGGTTCCCAGCGGTTCCAGGAAGCAGCCAAAGTGCACGTGGTCAATGTGTGCTCGCACTCCAGGGACACCTGGGCATGGACAGAAGCCCGGAGGAGAGGCAAACTGCCGGCTCAGGCAGTCCCTATACTGCCCACTGCCATCACACACGAATGGCCAACTGGGATTGCCATTGAGGCTTGGATGAGGGAGAATGATCATAGATACAGCACGGAAAGAGGCCCTTCGGCCCACCTAGTCTGCACCCACCAGCTATCCCCGCACATTAACACTATCTACACACACTAAGGACAATTTTACATTCATGCCAAGCCAATTAACCTACAAACCTGTACATTTTTGGAGTGTGGGAGGAAACTGAAGATCTCGGAGAAAACCCACGCAGTCACGGGGAGAACGTACAAACAGCACCCGTATTCAGGATCAACCCTGCAACTATGGTCCTGCGCCACCATGCTGACCTGTTTAGGAAGTTTAGGAATAAGCATTTGAAATGGAGGGGGTGCTTTGAGGTTTACACGTGATGTTGGAGAGAAGATAAAGAAATGAGGAGGATAAAGACGGCATGAAATGGACTTGGCAAGATTAAGCAGAGAAAGAGTAAGTTCCTTAAGGGCCCAAAGAGGAAATCTGTGTGGAGCCAGATCAGCAGGTTCCTCAATTATTTTACACCAACAGATGTCTCGCTAGCACAGATGAGGGTTACCTGCAGTTCCACTATAGGCCAACAGATGTCCCACTAGCACAGATGAGAGTGACCTGCAGTTCCACTATAGACCAACAGATGTCCCGCTAGCAGTGGCTTACTTGCAGTTCCACTGTAGACCAACAGATGTCCCCCTAGCACAGATGAGGGTGACCTGCAATTCCACTATAGACGAACAGATGTCCCACTAGCACAGATGAGGGTGACCTGCAGTTCCACTATAGACGAACAGATGTCCCACTAGCACAGATGGGGGTGACCTGCAGTTCCACTATAGACCAACAGATGTCCCGCTAGCACAGATGAGGGTGACCTGCAGTTCCACTATACACCAACAGATGTCCCACTAGCACAGATGAGGGTTATTTGCAGTTGCAGTATAGACCAACAGATGTCCCGCTAGCATAGATGAGGGTGACCTGCAGTTCCACTATAGACCAAAAGATGTCCCGCTAGCACAGATGAGGGTGACCTGCAGTTCCACTATAGACCAACAGATGTCCCGCTAGCACAGATGAGGGTTACTTGCAGTTCCACTATAGACCAACAGATGTCCCGCTAGCACAGATGAGGGTGACCTGCAGTTCCACTATAGACCAACAGATGTCCCGCTAGCACAGATGAGGGTGACCTGCAGTTCCACTATAGACCAACAGAGCTTTGGCCTTGTGCCTGTGCCAGTGACATCGCAGGAGGCAAGCACCAGCCTCTCCCGTCTGATTGGAGGGATTGCAACAGCTTCACATATTCAGGGCAAATTGCTTCTCGGCCTTTTGGCTACGATCAAGTGGGTTTTTATCAGTTTAAGGGGTAAAAGATCACACCTGTTCTTATTAGAACAGTCAAAGGGACTATCTATTCTACTTAGAACAGTCCTGGCGGTCCATTAAGGACAAGAGCTGCAGATTACGGAGTAGAATCGTTGCAATGGCAGTTGCAATTGGAGCGGGAGGACAGGGTATCCGCAATTCGCTGAGGATCAGCGTTAAGGACCTCAGCGAGGGGCTTCCCTTCTCACGACACCTGTTCGTGAAGAAGGTCTTGCTGGAGACCTGCAAGTTTGAGGCCAAGGACATCTACTGCCTCCAGGACTTCCCGGGTAACGGATACGTCGATGTTACCTTCATGCATCCGACAGGATGGCAAAAGTTGATGGAAGACTTCCGGGAGAAGAGGAATGTAGCTCTGCTGTCATTGCTGAAAGTGCAGCCACTCTTCACCCTCCCCAACCTGAAGGAAAGGATGATCACGGTGCACATGTTCAACACACATGTGTCCCTAGTGGATGTCCTCACCTTCCTTGATCGCTACGTCGAAGGAGCAGGGAACTGCGTGGACGTGAAGGACCAGCATGGGATTTGGACGAGCAAGCGGCAAGTCAAGGTAAAGCTGAGGGTGGACAAGGACGGAGCTCTCCTCCACCCTCCCTCGGTGTTCTCGATTGGATGAAACCGAGGATACGTGAGTTACGTGGGGCAGCCCAGACTGTGCAGAAGATGTAACAAGCCTGGGCATGTGGTGGTCCAATGCACTGCAGTGGTCTGAACTGCAAATCGGAGGGCCATGAGACAAAGACTGTCAGGCCAGTAAGAACTGCAACCTGTGTGGGGAGGCAGGCCACCTTTACAGGGCCTGCCCAAAAAGAGCCTGCACTTATGCACAGGCGACAAGAGGGGCGGCTTCCAGCACCCCCAGGGTAGGTGAGACACCCCCTATCACTGCCAAGTACCCAGCGGAAAGGGGAAACAGGGATGAGGACAGCCCAACCACCTCAACCACCTCGAGCCCCCAAGTGCCAGGAGAACTCAAGTGCCAGGAGAATTCAAACAAGAGGACATGACTTCAGAATTAAGGGACAGACGTTTAGGGGTAACATGAGGGGTAACTTCTTTACTCAGAGAGTGGTAGCGGTGTGCAATGAGCTTCCAGTGGAAGTGGTGGCGGCAGGTTCGTTGGTATAATTTAAAAATAAATTGGATAGGCATATGGATGAGAAGGGAATGGAGGGTTATGGTATGAGTGCAGGCAGGTGGGACTAAGGGATAAAAGTTGTTCGGCACGGACTTGTAGGGCCGAGATGGCCTGTTTCCGTGCTGTAATTGTTATATGGTTATATGGTTATATGGTTAACACCAGCACCAAGCCCAGGAGGGAGAGTCGATGGAGGAGAGGGGAGTGCAGAATTGGACAACGGTGACGTATGGAAAACATCAGACGGGGCTGCACAAGGAGCAGAGGCCAGAAGGGGTTGGCAAGTCCAAAATTAACCCCAAAAAACGATCTCTCTCCCTGACAGAAGGCAGCAACCTCTCCTCGTCGGAGGATGTGGCGAACGGGAAACCCCACAGGAAGACAACCGGGGAGGAAAGGAAAGGTCCATGCCGATTGTCCACCAGCACCAGGAGACCGAGAGCAGAGCAGCGGTCGAGGGGCTCCAGACCCAGGACATCGGGAGCAGAGCAGCGGTCGAGGGGCTCCAGCCACTGGAGACCGGGATCATCGCAGCAGCCGATTGGCCCCAGCTCCGGGCAACCGGTAGCATTGCGGTGGCCGATGGGCCCCAGCTCCGGGCAACCGGGAGCATTGTAGCGGCCGATGGGCCCCAGCTCCGGGCAACCGGGAGCAGTGTAGTGGCCGATGGGCCCCAGCTCCGGGCAACCGGGAGCAGTGTAGTGGCCGATGGGCCCCAGCTCCGGGCAACCGGGAGCATTGTAGTGGCCGATGGGCCCCAGCTCCGGGCAACCGGGAGCAGTGTAGTGGCCGATGGGCCCCAGCTCCGGGCAACCGGGAGCAGTGTAGTGGCCGATGGGCCCCAGCTCCGGGCAACCGGGAGCAGTGTAGTGGCCGATGGGCCCCAGTTCCGGGCAACCGGGAGCAGTGAAGTGGCCAATGGGCTTCAGCTCCGAGTTTCCGGGAGCAGTGTAGTGGCCGCTGGGCTTCAGCTCCGAGTTTCCGGGAGCAGTAAGTCTGTCACCGTGCCCCAGCCACGAGAGACGGGGAAACCGGCACACCCAGAAAGGGGTGGAACGAGCAGCCCCCCCCCCCCCCTACGACACCTCGGGTTACGCCACAGGAAACCCAACCCATTGAGGAGGCCGGGTATCTGAGCCCAGGAAAGGTGAGGCAATTCACTGAAGCGGTGGGCATGAGGGAACAGGAAAACGGCCAGTGACTCTAAAGGACAATGGAGCTCAAACTGGCATATTTAAACGTGCGCAGTGTGAAGAGCACTGCTCGATGTGTTAATGCCTTGCAGTACCTGGCCAAGGTCAAGGCAGATGTGACTTTTCTACAGGAGTGCGGGTTGCCACACCTCTGCTGCTATCGGAGGTGGTCGCGATGGTGGCCCCACGGACTGTCGGTGTGGTCGAGGGGCAATGATTGTCGTGCTTCCGGCCTGGGGAGCTTGCTGCGGGGAGGGAACTTCGCCATCACTGAGGTCAGGGAGGTGGTTGCGTGGCGTCTCCTCGTGGTGGATGTTATGTACCGTGGTTCTCCGCTCCGGCTGATTAATGTGTATGCCCCACCCGTGCGGAGCGAGCGGCAGGCCGTTCTCCAGCAGCTCCCAGTGCTGTTGGCCACGTCCCGGCAGCTACTTCTGGCCGGTGACTTCAACTGCATCATTGATGCGGCTGGACGATCCGGCAGTGCCGACAACAGACTGGACAGCACGTCCAAGTTCCTGATGGAAACGGTAAAAGATGCAAACTGCACGATGCCTTCAGCGACCCTGCAGGCGGGTCCCAGCCGCGGTTCACCTGGTCGAGATCGGACGGTTCAGCCCGATGCCGGATAGACTTTGTCTTCACGACGAAGGCCGTCACGGTGAGACACACGGACCTCACGCCGGTGTTCTTCTCTGACCACTGCCTCCTTTGGGCTTTCTGTCACCTACAGGAGGACCAGAAGGCAGGCAGAGGAAATTTAAACATGAAGCTGTTGACCCGAGAACGTTGAGGAGCTAAAGAGGGACTACGCACGTTGGAGACTATTTGACTCCCCGACACCCCTCTTTGACTCCACAACACTCTGGTGGGAAGCAACCAAGGAGAACATTAAGAGGTTATTCATAGTTAAAGGGGTTCAGAGAGCAAGACAGATGGAATTGTGCCAACTCCAGACAGATTTGCAACAACTGCTCCTTCTGCAGTCGAGGGGGGTGGATGTGAGAGAGGAACTTGGAGAGGTGAAGGACCGGTAAGCTCGCCTCCTTACCTCTGAATCCTTCAAGATCATCTTCCGATCCAGGGTCCGCCATGTGGAGCAGGAGAGACGTGCTTACGTTTCTTCTTCCATAAGGTTCACAGGGAGAGCTCTGTGATGAACAGCCTTAGGGAGGAGGACGGCTCGGTAGCATCCTCGCAGACGGACATGCTGAGGATTTGCAAATCCTTTTACACGGATTTGTATGCCAAAAAGGCCACAGACAGCACTGCCTCAGAGAACTTCCTGTCCTCTATCACGGAGGTCTTGGGGGACAGCAAGCGGGAGAGTCTGGACCAACCACTGACTCTAGAGGAGCTGACTGGCTCCATCCGCTCCTTTGACTCGAGTAAAACTCCCGGAAGCGATGGCTTACCGGCCGAGTGTATTGGGCTCTGTGGGACTGGGTGGGCCCGGACCTGCTGGAAGTGTACAACGACATACTTCTAGCCGGCAGCATGTCAGACTCCATGAGGAAGGGCAACATCACCCTAATCTACAAGCAGAAGTGGGAGATGAAGGATATAAATAATTGGAGACCCATAACATTGTTGAATGTAGATTACAAGATCCTGTCTAAGGCCATCGCCAACCGGGTCAAGTCTGCTCTGGGACAGGTAATCCACCCGGACCAAACCTGTGCTGTACCTGGCAGGAAAATCTCAGACAGCCTAGCGCTGCTGAGAGATACCATCGCCTGCGTGCAGGACAGACGGGTGGATGCCTGCCTAGTCAGCTTGGACCAGGACAAGGCCTTCGACAGGATATCGCACACATACATGAGGGACGTGCTCTCCAAAATGGGTTTTGGGGAGGGAATCTGAAATTGGATCAAACTGCTCTACACCAATATCCGTAGTGCAGTCCAAATCAATGAGTGGGATTCAGACAGTTTCCCTGTAAGGTCTGGAGTCAGGCAGGGTTTCCCTCTCTCTCCTGTCTTGTTTGTCTGCTGTATTGAACCTTTTGCCGAGTCCATCAGGAAAGATGCGAGCATAAGAGGAGTGACATTGCCAGGCAGTGGGGGCATTCAGGTCAATATCTCCCTGTACATGGACGATGTTGCCGTCTTCTGCTCGGATCCATAGTCGGACCGCAGATTGATCAGCATCTGCGACCAGTTTGAGTCGGCCACGGGAGCCAGGGTGAACCGCAGGACGAGCGAGGCCATGCTCTTTGGCAACTGGCCCGACCGATCTTCCATCCCCTTCACCATCAAGCCTGACTTCTTGAAGGTGCTGGGGATCTGGTTCGTGGGGGCTGAGTCAAGTAACAAGAATTGGCTGGAGCGGATAGCCAAGGTGGGGAAGAAGCTGGAGCTGTGGAGGCAACGCTCCCTCTCCATAACCGGGAAAAATTTGGTCATCAGGTGTGAGGTGCTCTCGGGTCTGCTGTACTTGGCACAAGTGTGGCCTGTCCCTCCCTCCCACTCCACAGGGATCACCCGGGCCGTCTTCTAGTTCATGTGGGGGTCGAGGATGGACCGTGTGCGACGGGCCACAATGTACAAGTCGGCAGACAACGGGGGTAAAATCGTGCCCAACGTCGCCCTCATCCTGATGGCCACCTTTGTGTGTGGCTGCATCAGGCGGAGTGTAGAGCCAAGGCACGTGGGCACCAAGTGTCACTACCTGCTGAGGTTCTACCTGTCCCCGGTGTTGCGAAGGATGGGCCTGGCGCAGACGCCACGCAATGTGCCAGTCAGCTGGACATTGCCGCCCATCTGTCGTCTGTGGAAAGGTTCTTCCGGACCAACACCTTTGACCACAAGTCCATCGGGCAGTGGTCAGCACGGAATGTCCTGCAGGCACTGTAGGGAAAGGACTCGATGGATCCGGTGGCGTGGTTCCCAGAGCAGACTGCCCAGCTTGTCTGGCAAAATGCCTCATCGCCAGAACTGACCAACAAGCACCAAGACCTGGCTTGGCTGACGGTGAGGGGAGCCCTCCCAGTTAGATCCTTCCTGCACCGTCGGGACCTCAATACCAGCGCACGCTGCCCTCGGGACGGCTGCTATGGAGAGGAGACGGTTGCCCACCTCTTTGCAGAGTGTGGATTTGCAAAAAGAGTCTGGAGAAGTATGAAAGGGTCCCTGGAACGATTTATCCCGAACAGCTCCGTCACAGAGGACTCTGTGATTTACGGACTATTCCCAGGGACACATTCAGAGGCTGACATCGCGTGCTGCTGGAGGGTCATCAACTCGGTGAAAGACGCTCTTTGGTCTGTCCGAGCGTTGTTCACCGCCCAGCAGAGCGAGATGTCCATCAGGGAATGTTGCCGACTGGCCCACTGCAGACTGCAGGAGTACGTGCTAAGGGACTCGCTGAAGCTTGGTGCGGCCAACGCCAAGGCTCGGTGGGGGAGGGCCACAGTCTAGGGTCCTTCCACTGCTGGACATGGGGGCACGGTATGGTGGAGACGCCCCTCAAATTAAGGGAAGGTATCCCTCGCCAGGGGGCCAGATGAGTGGCACAGGCGGGGGACAGTTTGGTGGAATTTAACAAATGTAAAAGAATTGTACTGAACAATTTGTATAGTCTCCGAAAAATGTCGGATGAATTTTTGTTCGCATGGTTCATGAATTCTATATATTTATCAATTGAATAAAGTCTATTTTGAAATTTAAAAAAAAAAAAAAAAAGGTATCTGTAGTGTAAAAGAGAACATCTGTTCTTATTAGAACAATGAAAGGGACTATCTGTTCTTGTTAGAACAGTCCTGGCGGTCCATTAAGCACAATAGCTGCAGATTACGGAGTGGAATCATAGCAATGGCAGTTGCAATTGGAGCGGGAGAACAGGGTATCCGCAATACCCTGAGGATCAGTGTTAAGGACCTCAACGAGGGGTTTCCCTTCTCACAAGACCTGTTCGTGAAGAAGGTCTTGCTGGAGACCTGCAAGTTTGAGGCCAAGGACATCTACTGCCTCCAGGACTTGCCGGGTAACGGATACTTCGATGTTACCTTCATGCATCCGACGGGATGGCAAAAGTTGATGGAAGACTTCCGGGAGAAGGGGAATGAAGCTCCGCTGTCATTGCTGAAAGTGCAGCCGCTCTTCACCCTCCCCAACCAGAAGGAAAGGATGATCACGGTGCACATGTTCAACCCACATGTGCCCCTAGTGGATGTCCTCACCTTCCTTGCTCGCTACGTCGAAGGAGCAGGGAACTGTGTGAACGTGTAGGACCAGCATGGGATTTGGACGAGCAAGCGGCAAGTCAAGGTAAAGCTGAGGGTGGACAAGGAAGGAGCATTCCTCCACCCTCCCTCGGTGTTCGCAATTGGAGGAAACCGAGGATACATGAGTTACGTGGGGCAGCCCAGACTGTGCAAAAGAAGTAACAAGCCTGGGCATGTGGTGGTCCACTGCACTGCAGTGGTCTGCAAAAACTGCAAGACGGAGGGCCATGAGACAAAGGACTGGCAGGCCAGCAAGAACTGCAACCTGTGTGGGGAGGCAGGCCACCTTTACAGGGCCTGCCCAAAAAGAGCCTGCACTTATGCACAGGCGACTAGAGGGGCGGCTTCCAGCACCCTCAGGGTGGGTGAGACACCCCCTATCACTGCCAAGTACCCAGCAGAAAGGGGAAACAGGTATGAGGACAGCCCAACCACCTCAACCACCTCGAGCCCCCAAGTGCCAGGAGACATCCAGCACCAAGCCCAGGAGGGAGAGTCGATGGAGGAGGGGGGAGTGCAGAATTGGACAACGATGACGTATGGAAAACACCAGAGGGATCAGCACAAGGAGCAGAGGCCTGAAAGGGTTGGCAAGCCCAAAAAAACCCCCAAAAAACGATCTCTCTCCCTGACAGAAGGCAGAAACCTCTCCTCATCGGAGGATGAGGCGAACGGGAAACCCCACAGGGAGGAAAGGAGAAGGTCCAGGCCGATTGTCCACCAGCACCAGGACATCGGGAGCAGAGCAGCAGCCGAGGGGCTCCAGGCCCAGGACATCGAGAGCAGTACAGCGGCCGATGAGCCCCAGCTCGGGGCAACCGGGAGCAGTGATGCGGCCGATGGGCCCCAGCTCAGGGCAACCGGGAGCAGTGTAGCGGCCGATGGGCCCCAGCTCCGGGCAACAGGGAGCATTGTAGTGGCCGATGGGCCCCAGCTCAGGACAACCGGGAGCAGTGTAGCGGCCGATGGGCCCCAGCTCCGGGCAACCGGGATCAGTGAATCTGTCACCGTGCCCCAGCCACGAGAGACGGGAGATGCGGCGCAGGGAGGTGGTTGGGGGGCGTCTCCTGGTGGCGGATGTTATGTACTTCCGGTGTACTTCAGGTGGCGCTGGTGCCAGCAGCCTCCACCTTCAGACCGGTATCTTTTTGTTTTTTTGTTTTTTTAGTTATGTTAAAGTGTGTTTTTGATGTTTTTTTAAAAGTCTTTATGTGGGGGAAGAGGGCACGGTAAGGGGGAAACCGTTCTTCGGTCGCTTCCTGGAGAGGACGCGACTATTATTCAAGTCGCGTCCTCGCCCCCCCCCCTCTCCAGCGGCCTACCTACTGGATTGGCGCGGCCTTTCCTGCCGAGATCGACCAGAGCTCCAGCAGCGGCGGGACAGCGCTGTAACATCGCGGGGCTGGTGATGCCTTACCGGGGGTCGCCGTCTGGAGCCCGGAGTGTTGGACCTGCTGCACCGACATCATCGAGCTGCGGTTTGCGGAGCTCCCAACGCGGGCGGCGCTGATCAACAACGCGGGGTCCTGCGACTCCGCCCGGCTCGCCCTGCGGACTCGGGAGCTGTGGACTCCGGCTGCGGGAAGCGGCTGATCTGGAGGTCCGGGCCGATGAGGAGGAAGATGTTGACCGTCGGGGATCGGCGTCGGCGTTCCATCGGCCCGGCGAGAGGGACTGAACATCGGGCCGCCCGGGGTGGCGACTGCGGGTGCTCGGAAGGCCCCCACCACGGATGAACATCTGGGAAGATCGGAGGGGAGGCTGGCTGGACTATGGTGCCTTCCTCACCTTGGTGCCACTGTGTTATGTTGTGTCGTGGACTTTCTGTGTGTGCTTTTCTTTTTTTAATTCAATTTTATTTTTAATATGTTTTATTATTTATTATTTATTTATTTTTATGATACTGCCTGTAAGGAAAATTAATTTCGTTGTCTCTAATTGAGACAATGACAATAAATTTGAATACAATACAATACAATACAATGTACCGTGGTTCTCCGCTCCGACTGATTAATGTGTATGCCTCACCCGTGCAGAGCGAGCGGCTGGGGAACATTTTCGCGGAATGTAAAAGACGTATAAACTATTGAACAATTTCTATAAATTACGAAAATGTCGGATGGAATTTTCGCACTGTGCACACATTGAATATATATTAATTACTTGGACAGGGGCCACAGAGTGGCACGGGTGGGGAACATTTTGGTGGAATTTGACAAATGTAAATAAAATTTAAAAAAAGATGATTTTTGTACTGAACAATTTGTAGTCTCCCAAAAATGTCGGATGAATTTTTTGTTCACATGGTTCATGGATTGTATATATTTATCAATTGAATAAAGTCTATTTTGAAATTAAACAGTTTAATATCTGATACGTCCCTTATCTAGGGACCATATATTAAATTGATTTTTGGAACAGGGAGATGGAATAGGGGCTTGCTCCGTCCAATCCACGCATCAACCCAGTATTGCAGTGCCTCTGGGAACGGTGCACTTCCCTTTTGGGAGATTTTCAAAGTTAAAAAAAAAAGACAAAACTTCCTCTTCACCTTTGCATAAAAGCTGCATAAGTGCTGCCCTCCTCACTTTATTTCAAGGGAAAAGAGGAGGACGCTGCTCCCATTTCAGCCCAAATGCAACTGAAACTTCCAGTAAGTTGAAAAAAATCTTCAACTAAATGTTCAAAGTCACAATTGCCGGCTCTGCCAATCAAGTCGCCACAGCGAGCACCGCTACTGTAAGACTCACTGACTCTGTGACGGGGCAGGGGTGAATTTAGCGCCTTCACACCAGTGAGCGGCTGCAGGGCGAGCCATGGCTTGGTCAATGTGGCGGACCCGTCCCCCCGACAGAAGCCCTGGCCGCACGTTCTGGGAGTGGGGACGGGAGGGCAGCCGGCATACTGCGCACGGCTGTGTATTGGCAAGATGTCTTTCTGCAGTTCCTTCTAAACACTTTGTCTACTCAACTGCGAAATCTCAAGGTATGCCTACTTTGAAGAAGTTCCATAGATGCTGTTGCACCCCACCCGCTGAGTTTCTCCAGCATTTTTGTGTACCGTTGATTTTCCAGCATCTGCAGTTCCTTCTAAAACACGTTGTCTGTCTGTGGCGGTGGGATGACTGGCTCTGGAGGGTGGGCGGGCTTGCATTGCCGCCAGTGTGCCTGGGTGGGCGGCGCCACAGATCATGACAAGGCCGGCCACCTTTGTGGATTTGTCACGAGCCAGGCTTACGGCTGAGGAGGAGAGGCAGCAAGCTGCTGGCTGGCTGATGGAGGGGAAAGGCAAGGCCAGGTGAGCATAAGCAGAGTTTTGTGCTGGAGGTGACTTTTGCAAGAGGCTCTGAGAAGCCTCTCACGAGACTGTATGAAGTCTTCAGGAATTAATTGGAAAGCTAAAGAAAGGAGAGGGGAAGAAAGCAATCCACGATTGGGCTACGAAACCCGTGTTCCTGTGCCCACTGGAAATGTGGTTCTGTTGTAAAATTTACTTTGTGTTGAGAGAGATGAAGCGATGAGCCAGTGGATGTGGTGTATCTGGACATTTAAAAAGCCTTTGACAAAGTCCCACACAAGAGATTACTGTGCACAATTCGAGCATATGGTATTGGTGGTAGCAGGCCCACATGAAGCGTTTCAAAAAGGGGGGTGGCATGACAGGATTACAAACATTTTAATGTGAAATAATATGCGCTCTGCGCACATCACGAGCGCGAAGCGTGAAGTTCCTCGATGCCGGGATCCAGGGTCCGCTTAAGCTCAGGGGTTTTAGATGCTCAATGATGCATTCTGAACATTATTTTGGAGCATTTTTGCACCAAATTTATCACCAATATTTCAGAATTTAACATGAATCTGAGTTTTTTCACACAAAGGGTGGTGGGTGTATGGAATGAGTTGCAGGAGGAGGTAGTTAAGGCTGGGACTGGGACTTTAAGAGACATTTGGACACATACATGGATAGGACAGATTTAGATGGATATGGGCCAAACGTGTGTGAGTGGGACATGTTGGTCAGTGTGGGCAAGTTGGGCTGAAGGGCCTGTTTCCACACTGCATCTTTTTATGACTAAAACGTGAAGAAGAAAAATGCATGTGCATAAGTTGAGCAGATTTGAAAGAGGAGTGAAATGTAAAGGCAGAGAGAGGTTTATGGGTGGAAAGGAACATAGGAAAGGAGGGGGAAAGTGGGCTTGGGCAGATGGGTGAAGGGAAAATAGACAGAAAGTGCAGGAGTAACTCAGTGGGTCAGGCAGCATCTGCGGAGAACATGGATAGGTGATGTTTCACAGAGTGCTGGAGTAACTCAGTGGGTCAGGCAGCATCTGTGCAGAACATGGGTAGGTGATGTTTCACAGAGTGCTGGAGTAACTCAGTGGGTCAGGCAGCATCTCTGGAGAACATGAGTCCGGAGCCGGGTCCTGGAGCCAGGAGTACGGTCGGAGACGGGTCCGGGAACCAGTAAGCCCACTACAACCCCCTCCCACACCCCCTCCCCCACACCCACAACCTCCCATACCACCCTCCTCTCCCCCCCACACCTCCTCCCCAACCGCATACCCCCACATCCTCCCCACCCACACAAGCCCCATCCTCCCACAACCCCCCAGCCCACACAACAACCCCTCCCCACAACCCCCTCAACCCCCCACCTTCCCCCCATCCCCCGTCCTCACACCCCCACCAATACACCTGCCTCCTCCCACAACCACCGCCGTAAATGAAAATATGTTCAAATTAAGGACGTTTCATTCTAAATATATTTAAGATAACATAATTATAAATAATTTAAAACACTATAAACATTTGTGACAGAAATTGACATTGTTGCGGAAAATCAACTTTGAATTCAGATTACGTAGAGTTTGTTTGTGTTGTAGAGTGCGGGGCAGCTGAGCTCCAGAATCACATCGCTGCTTCTCCGTGGACACGGAACCGGTAGAGGCAAGTATATTCTGGATGGCCCCAATTGCTATTCACTCGCAGTTCAATGAATTTGTAAACGGCAGCATCTTTATTCGACAAAGCAAAAAAACATGACGACAGATCAGGGAACCTGTGCTTCAGTATGAAAGTACTGTAGACAGGAGTGGAGATGAATTAGCTACAAACCAGACTTAAAACATCCTGCTGATCATGGATTTCAGGACATTCTATTCAATTACATACAGCATTGATAACAAGCATGTTATCATGGAAAAGGTCGATGCTTTAGAGGTATGAGAGGAACATGGATTTCAAATGACAGCAGGAAATACTGGGAGCAACAGCTTTACTCCATGTAGCATCGTGGATGGGGAGAGAACAAGCTTACTTACACAGGCTTGCTTTGTGGCAACTGACACATTTTGAATAAAGTGGCCATGAAATATAAACTTCTATTCTTTGACTTGGGTCCACTGGCATTGTCTGTAAAGCCAACCGTTTTGAAACTGGGTTTTAGGATGGACGGTAATTTTAAACTAGATAAACAAATAGGCGCGGTGGTTAAGTCCAGCTTCTTTCACCTAAGGAAGCTGGCAAATGTGAAGCCCATTCTCGAGCGGCAGCATTTTGAAATAGTAATCCATGCCTTTATTACATCTAGGCTGGATTACTGTAACGCACTCCACTCTGGAGTCGCACGAGCTTCACTGGCTCGTCTCCAGCTTGTTCAAAATGCTGCCGCTCGCCTTTTGACCGGAACTCGAAAGAGGGAGCACATTACGCCAATGTTGGCCTCCCTTCACTGGCTCCCAGTGCACTTTCGAGTTCATTTCAAAATTATTTTATTTGTTTTTAAATCGCTGAATGGGCTCGCCCCACCTTACCTCTCTGAGCTGCTCCACCTATATGCTCCTGCCCGGTGCCTCAGGTCAGCTGATCAGCTGTTCCTTCAGGTACCAAGGTCTAAGCGGAAGCTCAGAGGGGATAGAGCCTTCTCTGTTGCTGCTCCGGCATTCTGGAACACCTTGCCGTTGCACATCAGACAGGCCCCCTCACTGTCCATCTTCAAATCCTCCCTATAAACACATTTTTATTCTTTGGCTTTCGACACTGGCTGAGGCATTGCTCCTGTTCTTAGTGCTTTTAATGTCTTTTAATTTTTAGTGTGTTTTTTATAGTCCTTCGTTTTACGGTTTTTAATGGTTTGTAATAGCTTTGTGTCCATGAGTTCTCATGTACAGCACTTTGTGGCAACTTCAGTTGTTTAAAGTGCTTTATAAATAAAGTTATTATTATTATTATTATTATTATTATTATTATTATTATTATTATTATTATTATTATTATTATTATTATTATTATTATTATTATTATTATTATTATTATTATTATTATTATTATTATTATTATTCTAGAAAGATAAAATGCTGGAGTAACTCAGTGGGTCGGGCAGCATTCCTGGACCTGCCTGACATGCTGAGTTACTCCAGCATTTTGTGTCTTTCCTCGGTAAACCAGCATCTGCAGGTTCTTGATTCTACAATCAGTAATCTGGATTGGTTCAGCAAGTTTGAAACTTGTAGATGATTCAAGTAGGTCAGCCACCGATCCAGCTCTCCTCAGTTTCCCTATTTTTGCATCTGAAAACATGTTTATCATCGACCAGATTGTATGAATGGTCAATTAAAAAAAGTATCTCTGCGCACCTGCTGCCGGACCCGAGTATTTCTAGCATTGTGTTTCAGTCCTCCATCACCTGCATATTTGCAATTTCTATTTATAACTTGTCATTTGTTCCAGTCAATACAATATTTGCGATAATACAAGTCTGAAGAAGGGTCTCAAACTGAAACGCCTCCCATTCCTTCTCTCCAAAGATGCTGCCTGTCCCACTAAGTTACTCCTGCATTTTGTGTTCATCTTCGGTGTAAAGCATCTGCAGCATCAGCATTTTCTTCTTACACAATGCATAAACTCACCCAAACATATTTAATTTGCAGCAAAAGACACATGTGAGAGAACTTACTGACAGTCCCTGATCCCTTGGTGCAGGGGCGGAAATCTTGGGGTACAGGATTGTTCCCCCCCCCCATGCTTTGAGAGGTGGGGGACAAACACCCCCCCCCCCCCAATGTTTTGTCATCCGGACTTTATCAGCCGGTTTCTAAGGGCAGAATCTGCCCGTTCGCGGGGTCTTTCAGCGTCCGTTGCAGCATAAAATCAAACTGCTGCATCGAGGCGATCAAGGCTCCCGATGTTGAAGCCTCCGCCGGCCGATGAAAGACCCCGTGAACGGGCTGATTCAAGCCACGGCCGAAGCCTCGCACTAATGCATCTCGCTCTCTCCTTCAACCTTGACTCGGAGGTGATTCGCTACAGCGTGGAGTCAGCGCCCAATGAGCAGAAGGAACTAGGACCGGGTCACTGCCAGGGATGCATTTCTCTATCTGGAAGGTGGATAGTCTGCTGCGGCAGCTGGCAGGTACACAGAGAGAAAGGCCACTCGGCCCACACGTTGCTGCTGTTTCAGCGCCATTGTCCATTAAAAATAAAACATTATAATTTAAACATGTGGAAATAAAGTACCAGTGTAAAAAGAGGCTACATACTTTTGGCTGTTTAGTAGAGCTACTACTCGTGGAAAAATACTGTTTTTATGTCTGGCTGTGGCCCAGACAAAACCTGCACCAGACAGGACAAAGCAAGCCACCAGAGAGCAGGAGCAGAGGCAGCACGGTGGTGCAGAGTAGAGCTACGGCCTTACAGCGCCAGAGACCTGGGTTCAATCCTGACTACCGGTCGGTGTAAGGGTGATCGTTGGTCTGCATGGACTCGGTGGGCCGAAGAGCGTGTTTCCACGTTGTACCTCGAAACTGAAAACAACGTTGACCTGTTTCACGCAGCAACCGCCCCCCCTCCCCCCCCCCTCCCCAGGGTCTGCTCCTTCTCCAATCCTGGCTGGAAACACACAGCATCAGCGTTATACTGCTCAAAGCTCAGCCACAGACAAACCTGCTGCCGTGCCACACCCCAGGAGCATCTTGATGCATCTGCAGATACTGTGGCCGACAACATCAACACCGAAACATTTGTGGCGTGACGCGGCGTGATGATGTATGAATCGCGGTGTTTTTACAATTGTCGCAACATTTTTTTGTCGTCGCTGGATTTTGAAATGTTCAAAATGTTTTGGCGACACTGATATGATGCCGGCAGTTCCCGAAAAACATCGCCAAGTGGGACAGGCCCTTAAATTAGTTATTTACCTCTATCGTTATGAGCAGTTGATGCAGTCTGGAAACTGCCGCAGCTCAGCTCTGCACCTTTCCACAGCTGATTCCATTTCCTTCACCTTCTGCAACAACATCTAGGAATAGAAATTAAAAACAAGTTTATTTTCAAGTTCGGAGGCTTTTTAATTCTACTCGCAGCTACTTATTTCACAACATACACGTCAAAGTTACAAATATGTGATGCAGAAAAGTCACTTTTCCATACCTCATATTTCTTATAACATAGGGCCATTTCAACCCATCAAATCAATGCCAGCTCTCACAAATTTTCCTTGAAACTAGTTCCTCACAAATTCCCATCAATTGCCCGCAGAATCCATCATTCAATATAAAGCAAACTTCACTGAACTGTAGCAGCTTAACACCCAGAGGATGGGAAATGCAGGGAATTCTCTGCCCAAGTGGCTACGGAGACCAGTCCTTGAGACCAGTTCAACACCGAGGTGACTGGCCTTGATATTACAGAATTGAGAGTATGGCGTAGGTAAATGGTAGTGTTATGTGTTATATGGTTATATGGCGTTAAATGGTGCCGAGATAAATGGTCTGACGGAGAGGTGGAGCAGCTGAGGGCAGCACGGTGGTGCAGCGGTAGAGTTGCTGCCTCACCGCACCAGAGGCCCAGGTTCAATCCCGACTACGGGTGCTATCTGTACGGAGTTTGTACGTTCTCCCCGTGACCTGCGTGGTCTTTCTCCAAGTGCTCCAGCTTCCACCCACACTCCAAAGACGTCCAGGTTTGTAGGCTAAATAACTTAGTAAAATAGTAAATTGTCCCTAGTGTGTGCATGATAGTGGTAGGGTGTGTGGATCGCTGGTCAGCGCAGACTTTCCACGCTGTATCTCTAAAACAAAAACAAAAAAGACTAAAAGCAGCTATATCAGGCATAGTGCGAAGGAAAGCTTGCCATGCTTGGACTGGAGGCCTTAGCCTCAGAATAACAGGACGTTCCTTTGGGAAGGAGATGAGGAGGAATTTCTTTAATCAGAGGGTGGTGAATCTGTGGAATTCACTGCCACAGTAGGCTGTGGATCTTTTTAAGGAAGAGATAGATAGATTATTGATTAGTATGGGTGTCAGGGGTTATGGGGGGAAGGCATGGGAATGGAGTTAAGAGGGTAAGATAGATCAGCCATGATTGAATGGAGGAATAGACTTGATGAACCGGATGGTATCATTCAGCTCCTATCACTTATGAGCCATAATACTAATAATAATACATTTTATTTATGGGCGCCTTTCAAGAGTCTCAAGGACACCTTACAAAAATTTAGCAGGTAGAGGAAAAACATGTAAGGGAGATGAAGTAAATAGTAGAGACATGACTAGTACACAAAGTAAAGACAGAATTCAATACAAAACACAATATGAGGCAATTCAAGCACAGATGAAAAGGGATGGGGACGTGGGGCTAAGGATAGGCAGAAGTGAAGAGATGGGTCTTGAGGCGGGACTGGAAGATGGTGAGGGACACGGAATTGCGGATCAGTTGGAGGAGGGAGTTCCAGAGCCTGGGAGCTGCCCTGCAGAAGGCTCTGTCCACAAAACTGCGGAGGTTGGACTTGTGGATGGAGAGGAGACCGGCTGATGTGGATCTGAGCGACCGTGAGGGTTGGTAGGGGGAGAGGAGGTCTGAGATATGGGGGGGGGGGGCAGATTGTGTAGGGCTTTGTAGGTGAGGACCAGGATTTTGTAGGTGATCCGGTGGGAGATGGGAAGCCAGTGAAGTTGTTTGAGGACTGGAGTGATGTGATGCCAGGATTTGGAGTGGGTGATGAGTCGGGCGGCTGCGTTCTGGACCAGTTGGAGTCGGTTGATGTAGGTGGAGCTGATGCCAAGGAGAAGTGAGTTGCAGTAGGCCAGTCGGGAGGAGATGAAGGCATGGATGAGTCTTTCAGCAGAGGAGGTGTGAGAGAGGGTCTGAGTTTGGCGAAGTTGCGGAGGTGAAAGAAGGAGGTTTTAATGACGTGGCGGATGTGAGGCTCAAGGGAGAGAAGGCAGGGATGGGATACTGAGTTGGATGATCAGCCATGATCATATCGAATGGCGGTGCAGGCTCGAAGGGCCGAATGGCCTACTCCTGCACCTATTTTCTGTGTTTCTATGTTTCTAAGTTGCGGGTCGAAACCCATCTTCAGACATGTCAGCAGATAGTCTTGACCTGAAGAAAGGTCCAGACCCGAAACGTCTCCCATTCAGTCTGATGAAGGGTCTCGACCCGAAACGTCTCCCATTCAGTCTGATGAAGGGTCTCGACACGAAGCGTTCCCCATTCCTTCGCTTCATAGATGCTGCAACACCCGCTGACTTTCTCCAGCTTTGTATCTACCTCTTGACCCGAAATGTCACTCACTCGTGGTTATCAGTGATGGGGGTGGAGGAGATCCAGCCTGAAGAGGGAGATACAGAGGAATCCCGATCTGCAGAGAGGGAAACGACAATTGAGACATAGATTCACATTCATCTCCGCTAATCTCATCGAGTCAGCGAGCAGAGGAACAGGTCATTCAACCCATCGTTCCCATCCACACCAGATGTCACATTAGCGCAGGTCCCACACTTTGCTCATATTGCTCCAATACATTCCTATCCATGAACCAGTGTAAATGTATTTTAATTGCCATCTACACGTTCGATGGTCCCAGTGTGGCTTTCAAAATATCGGCCACTATAGACAAGGAAACCGCTTCGCGAATACTTGCACTGGGTCTGCCAAGACCTGCTGGATCTCCCAGTTGCTAAACCTTTTAATTCCCCTTACAATTCCTACACCACTCTTTCTGTCCAGAGCTTCCTTCTCCGCCTGAGTGAGGCCGCACCCAAACTGCCGTACAACATTCTCTTGCACCTGAATCAGGGGACAGCTTCGTCCCCGCTGTTACCAGGTTTCTCAACAGCCCTTCCATAAACTGGGTTACAGTCCCGATTCTCCGACCCACCTCATTGTGGACAATTGTTTTAGAAAGAACTGCAGATGCTGGAAAAATCGAAGGTAGATAAAAATGCTGGAGAGACTCAGCGTGTGCGGCAGCATCTTTTGAGCGATGGAATAGGCGACGTTTCTGGTCTAGCCGGTTCTTCAGACTATTCACCTATTCCTTCAGACTACTTCGTCTATTCCATCGCTCCATAGATGCTGCCTCACCCGCTCTGGTTCTCCAGCATTTGTGTCCACCTTTCATTATGAACAGTGCGCTTTACCTGCAACTCCAGCGCTATGACGCCGAGAACTCTGTGCCTTTCTCGTTGCTCTACCTGTCGAACGAGTTTGGATTGTTTGTGCATGTGTCCCTTGTTGCCTGCCCTGCTTTGAATGCTTGGAGAGGGGATGGGCAGGAGGAAGGGTGATAGGGAGCAGGGCCTGGGACGATGCTGTGAGTGTGTCGACAGTTACCTACCGGTTGTTCCCCTCTCCTTGAGGACGGTCCAGAGACAGGATCCCGCTCGATGCTGGTACCGGAGGGGGGATGGAGGTGATCCCCATCCCATCCCCACCCCACAAGGACAGCCCATCCGCTGCACACCGCGCCCACCCCCCCCCCCCCCCAAACCGTCACCACCTCCTACATCTCCACCACCGTCCACCCCTTCCCCATACCTGATGAATAGGAACGGTCCCCAAGCTTATGGAAGGACTGTCCAGACGTGTGATAACAGAGGAGAAGCTGTTCCTGAGTCTGGTGGCTTTCAAGCGTCTGGCCCTTCTGCCGGACGGGTGCAAGGAGAAGAAGGAATGGCTCGGTGGTTTGACAAGGTTTTGATTATGTTGGCTGCTTCTTCTGATGCAGCTTTAAATGTTGATCAAACCTCATTGCGAAACTTCCCCTCCCTACACGACACACCTTCCCCATACCTGACCCGGCTGTCCCTCTTCATCCAGCGCTGCCATCATCTCCCGCAGGCCCCCGCCCCCTACCTCCTCCACAACTCAGAACCCCACCCCCGTCCTCCCGACTCAATGTCCGCCTCCAACTTTTGCCTCACGAACCCGCCGCAGACCTGGCGGCAGGCCAGGTAGATCAGGGCTAGCAGCGCGGCGACGGGTAGAGCTGCCCAGGTCAGGGGCCAGCCGGATCCGTAGACCGCGGCCACGGCAGCCGGGAGGAGGTAGGGGTCGGCGGGCGACAGCAGGGCCCGGCGGGAGGCCGGGAAAGGCTGGTCCATCAGACCCTCAGAGAGATCCTGCGGGCCTCCGGCGAGTCGCCCACCCGCAATGGGCGCCCGGTGATGGGCCAGGAAGCCGCTGGGAGGTGGGGGCGCTTCGGCCTGAGGAAGGAGGCGCAGAGGAGAGGGGTCTCCGACGCTGGGAACTCTGTACCTTATTCGGCTTGTCTGCGTTACGTGTTGCCTGTACCTGTCTGGCTTGTTTGTGTTGCTCGTTGCCTCACAGAATGTGAATGCAAGGAGAGGAGATGGGAGTGGCTGGAGGGAGGGTGACATGGAGCAGGGTCTGGGACGGTGCTAGGGGTGTGTCGACACTCACCTATGGGTTCCTCCTACATGGAGAGGGAGGGAATTCCAGGGTTACTTGAAGTTAGACTCCAGATCCGAAACGTCACCCATACATTCTCTCCATGGAAGCTGTCTGTCCCGATGAGTTACTCCAGCCTTTTTTGTCTATCTTCAGTTTAAACCAGCATATGCAGTTCCTTCCTACTCAATATTCATACCGCTGTGCTGTGACATTGGAATGTATCTGCTTTGGTCCAACCAAGTACTCTGCCTCTTTACTTGATAAACGTAATAGTGTTAACAGCTGATAATAAATAATTATTTCCTTCATTCCCTCACTCGGCGAATTGTCAAGCGATAGTCATTCAGCACGGAAACAGGCCCCTTGCCCCAACTTGCCTATGTCGACCAAGATGTCTGTTCTCACTAGTCCCAGCAGCCTGCATTTGACCCATATCCCTCTACATATTTCCTAACCATGCACCCGTCTAAATGTATTTTAATGTGTTAATACTATTGGCCTCAGCTATCCTCCTTTCATATTCCTGACAGATTTGTTTGTATCTTCTGTAATTGTAGAGCTAATAAAGAATACACTAACTAAAGGTCCAACTAGTTTATTAGCAAATAGTTAAGTTACACTACAAGTAGTCACCACCGTGACTACATCCTGACTAACGACTAGTGGCTAAAAACGTTAGTAACATATGGTGACTGTAAGGTAAGACCCGGACTGGACTTGGATCCGGGAGGCGTATAACATATGTGTGTTCATATTTGAGTGGTAGCTTGCCAAGCTTATTGTCAAGAAGTTCTTATACTGAGCGAGAATTTGTTCAGTGGATTCTTTGGTGGAGGAAACTTGGTTCACCTCTTCTGCAATGCTGATCAACCCCGTGTCCTGGCTGGCATCAATGCCAAGTAGAGGCGTTAACTTGCCTGAAACAATTTAATAAGTTCAGCTTGTGCAAATGTGTCGCCAGATGGCACTGAAGATCAACCCTGCGAACTGGGCGAACCTCTCCTCCCCCAAATGGAATTAATGATGTTTTCGTGTTTATCACAGTTTCCGTGTTCTGGACTCTGGAAAACTCAGCCTGGGACTTAGATTACTACGAGTTCCAGTGTCGAACTTCGCCACAGCTGTGGTGTTGTTGATTTGCAATGTAACTTCTAGATCGCTTATCTTACAGGTAATCTGTAATAGAGAATGTATTTTAGGCTGGACATGTCAGGTTCCGACAAATTCTCACAAGGAACTGAGCAGGATTGGACAGGCCGTGGGAAATATATTGCTGGAGCAGATTTACCTGCTGTCTGGATTCAGAGCAGATCTACAGTGATGACGGCACAAATCAGTTATGTAATTCCCCTGCCTTGTCATTATATGAATATTAATTTCTCTAACTTCAATTAAACCTTGCATCACCTCGTTCTCCATCACTCCACCTCGCAGTCGTCTTGTTGAGTCTCATTGTCTGTAACTTGTTTTCACCCAGCACAGCTGACAATGGCCCGATTCCCTTTTCATCATTACTTATCTGCATATCTTTCATTCATTTTTCTATATCTCATTACATCGCCATCTATATATCTCATTCCCCCTTCCCCTGGCCCTCAGTCTGAAGAAGGGACTCGAGCCGAAATGCCACATTCCTTTTCTACAGAGATGCTATCTGACCTACTGAGCTAGTCCAGCTTTTTCTGTCTTTCCTCATTATTCATTTGCATGCCTCTCTGTTTATGAGACTCACATTTACCTTCAGCCACCTTTCTCATTTACATAAGTTCATGTTTTTCTCACTGGTTACGTGCGACACATATTCTATTACAATTCATATTTAAGGCACGATTAATATTACATAGAAACAATGAACTGCAGATATTGGCTTGCATAAACGTCCTGGAGTAACCCAGCTGTTCAGACAGCATCTCTGGAGAACACAAATAGTTGACGTTTAGAGGTGGGACCGTTCTTCAGACTCCTCCCAAAATAAGTCATAAAGAGCAGGAGTAACTCAGCGGGTATCTCTATAGGACATGAATAAGCAACATTTGGGGTTGGGACCCTTCTTCAGACTAATTATGAGGCACGAGGGGGGGGAGGGGGGGGGGGCGGGAAACCAGGGAAGAAAGCTAGAAGAGTGGATGCGCTGGATACAGCATGACATCCTCGGTGTAAATTTAACTACGCCAATTTCAAACACAAAGTAAAAACCCATCACATTATGAGCACTCTTCCCCATAGGCCCACTTTACATTAAGATTATCAAGTAAACACTTTTTATTTCAGAAACAAGGTCTAATATTATAATGTCTCAGGTGTTTGTCTGCCAGTTGATCCATATGCATTGGACAAGTATGGGGCAACACGGTGCAGCGGTAGAGTTGATGCCTCACAGCGCCAGAGACCCAGGATTGATCCTGACCCTGGGTCCTGTCTGTCTGGAAGTTTTGGTCTCCTAATTTGAGGAAGGACATCCTTGTGATTGAGGCAGTGCAGCGGAGGTTCAAAGGATTGATCCCTGGGATGGCGGGAATGTCATATGAGGACAGATTGAAAAGACTAGGCTTGTATTCACTGGAGTATTGAATGATGAGAGGGGGGAGGGTCTTATAGAAACATAGAAACGTATAAAATTACTGGACAAGCTAGATGCAGGAACACTATTCCTAATGTTGGGCGAGTCCAAAACCAGGGGACACAATCTTAGAATAAAGGGGAGGTCATTTAAGACTGAGGTGAGAAGACATTTTTCACCCAGAGAGTTGTGAATTTATGGAATTCCCTGCCACAGAGGGCAGTAGAGGCCAAGTCACTGGATGGATTTAAGAGGGAGTTAGATAGAGCTCTAGGGGCTAGTGGAGTCATGGGATATGAGGAGAAGGCAGGCACGGGTGATTGACAGGGGACGATCAGCCATGATCACAATAAATGGCAGTGGTGGCTCGAAGGGCCGAATGGCTTTCTCCTGCACCTATTTTCTATGTGTCTATGTTTCTAAGTCTTTAACAGGAAATTTTAATTAACCTTAGAAAATATGAGAACTTCAAACAAAAACCACGAGTCGTGTCCGTTGTACCTCTGTTGTGCGTTTTTGACTGTGGATGTGGGAACCCATGAGTGCGACTTATTTTCGTTTGAAATAGTCCACGCCCTTCTCGCTAGGTTGCTGGAACAAGACTCCAAATGGATCTTCAATTTTCTGGGCTTCATGCTCTCGTGGCATCAAACCATGGCACAGATAACACATTGCGGCTTGATCACGGATTTGAACAATACTTGTGAAACAGAACTTGAGAAATGATTCACTCTACGTACGCATCTTGGAAGACATGGTTCACAACACAAAGAGTTCATGTCTGTATACGCTGGGCCTCAGAGGAATGTTATCAGTGGGTACAAAGTTTATTTCAGGCCCCCTACCCTTCTCCATTAGTCATCCGTAGAAATCCACTACGGTTTTATGCCATGCGCTGTAAGGCAAATAGCGGTATGGAAGAGGAGAGAGGGGTGAATGGAGCGCCCTGTTGATTTTCTGCATTTAAGGCCTTATGCTCCTATACTCCCTCCATGATACGTGTCAATAAATATAAATAATACTAGACCAAGTGCAGACCCGTTGGGTCTGTTCCCCCAACGTGCGGTTGTAGGGGGGGGGATGCGGCATGCAGCGTCACACACACTAACTATCCCCCCGGCCCCCGCGCTCACGCTAATTACCCCACTTGATATTATATTAATATTATTAATTTGCTCCTTTTACCCCATAACCACCCTATCTACTGACGCACAGCCCCCAACTTGCAGTCACATCTAGAGAGGGGGGGGGGGGTAGAGAGTGAGGGCAGAGAGAGAAAGGGCAGAGACAGAGAGAGAGAGACACAGAGAGAGAGAGGCAAGAGGGAGGGGGGTGGAGTGGAGGAGAAGAGGGAGGGTGGGTGAGGGGGAAAGGTGGGGGGCGAGGGGAGGAGAGAGAGAGGGTGAGAGTGAGGGGGAGAGAGAGGGGGTGCTGAGAGGGTGGGGAGGAGGGAGGGGGAGGGAGGGGGTGGGTGGTGGGAAGAGGGTTAGGGGTGTGGAGGGGAGGGGAGGGGGTTTAGGGGAGGGAGGGTGGGGGAGGGCATGGAGGGGAGGAGAGGAGATAGAGAGGGGGGAGAGAGAGAGGGGGGTGGTGAGAGGGGGAGGAGGGAGGGGGTGGAGAGAGGGGAGGAGAGAGGGGAGGAGAGAGGGGGAGGAGAGAGGGGGAGGAGAGAGGGGGAGGAGAGAGGAGGAGGAGAGAGGGGGAGGAGAAAGGGGGAGGAGGAGAGAGGGGGAGGAGAAAGGGGGAGGGGGAGTGGGGGGGAGAGAGGGGGGAGAGAGGGGAAGGGAGGGAGGGGTGGAGTGAGGAGGGTAGGGGTTGTGGAGGGTAGGGGGTTTAGGGGAGGGAGGGAGGGAGGGGGTGGAGGGAGGAGAGGAGAGGGCGGGGGGGAGAGGGGGAGGAGAGAGGGGAGCAGGAGAGAGGGGGAGGAGAGAGGGGGAGGGGGTGAGAGAGGGGGAAGAGGGGGAGAGAGGGGAGGAGAGGGGAAGAGCGAAGGGGAGAGAGAGGGTGTACTGAGAGGAGGGTGAGGTGAGTGGAGGGGGAGAGGTGGGGAGCAGGGTCGGGGAGGAAGGGTGGAGGGAAGGGGGTAGGGCTGTGTGCAGGGGAGGGGGATTTAGGGGAGGGACGGTGGGGGAGGGGATGGAGGGGAGGTGGGGGAGAAAAAGAGGGGAGGGAGAGAGGGGGCGAGAAGAGAGGGGGGAGGGGTGATAGGGTAGGAGAGAGGGGGGAGGGGGGAGGAAGGGGGGGGAGAAAGGGGGAGTGAATGGGGGGAGAGAAAGGGGGGAGAGAAAGGGAGGAGAGAAAGGGGGGAGAGAAAGGGGGGAGAGAGGGGGAGAGGGGGAGAGAGGGGGAGAGGGGGAGAGAGAGGTTGGGCTGAGAGGGGGATGAGGTGAGGGGATAGGTAGAGGAGGGGAGCAGGGAGGTGGAGTGAAGGGGTAGGGGTGTGTGGAGGGGAGGGGGGTTTAGAGGAGGGATGGTGGGGGATGGGATGGAGGGGAGGAGGGAGAGAAAAAGAGGGGATAGAGAGGGGGGACGAGAGGGGGGAGAGGAGGGGGAGAGGAGAGGGGTGGGTGGAGTGGGGGAGAGGTGAGGAGGTAGGAGGGAGAGGAGAGGAGAGGGGGAGAGGAGACGATAGGGGGAGGAGATGTGCGGGAGGAGAGGAGAGGGCGGAGGAGAGGGGGGGAGAGGAGAGGGGGGAGAGTGGAGGAGAGAGGGAAGGAGAGAGGGGGAGAGGCGAGGAGAGGGGGAGGGGAGAGGAGAGGGGGGGAGGGGGTGAGAGGAGAGGAGAGAAGAGGGGGGATAGGAGAGGAGAGGGGGAGAGGAGAGGGGGGGGGGGAGGAGAGGGGGGAGAGGAGACGGGGGGAGAGGAGAGGGGGATGGGGTGAGAGGAGGGGAGAGAGAGAGAGAGGGAGTGAAATGCAGAGAGACAGGGGGGAGAGAGAGAAAGAGAGAGGGATAGGGAGAGAGGGTGGTGGGGAGAGAGAGGAACCTAAACCCCCCAAACAACCATTTGCAGGCAGTGCTTTTTTATTTCAAACTAACCATATTTTCATTTTCAAACCAAATTAAGGGTACTTACTCAGAGGTGTGAATAAATTTGTTCAGTGTCATTTAGGGCTCAGAGTGCCCTCCATGTTGCAGAGACTGATTGAGGCACACCACTTGCAGAGACTGATTGAGGCACACCACTTCCTGGTTTTATAGTCCCTCCCCTCCCTCCAGCAGGGGCAGCATAGAGAATGGTGAATTGTGTAAAAACATTAATATCTCTGTCATTTTTCATCGACGGGAAAAGTCCTCGGCACACCTGCGGCGGAGGGGAGCTCTGAGCAAGGTGGCCAAAAACGACGGCCGTAGGCGGCGGCGTTCTCTCGGAAATCGCAGCACAGAAGGCCAAACGCGGTCAAGAACAGGGATTTAGTAATATAGATAAAAGGATCAGAGAGAAGAAAGCACATTTGTTTTAAACGTCTTTGTTTGTGCCACAATACAGATAAGGAGAAATATTTCACATCGAAACATCCTTTTTATATTTCAATGCAGATCAGAAGATATAATTATTAGTAAAAAAGTAAAAGAAGGTAGATAGGCTTAGTATTTACTTTAAATAAAGAGCATTCCTGGAATCTTTGTGTGACATTTTTCAAATCACAGCATGAAAATGTATTGTTCTGTCAATGTTTGATTCAATACTTAGCCTGGCCAAATCCACAAGACGTTCCTGAGACATTGTAGACTTTTAATAATTCTTAATCAGCTTGAGTTTGCCAAATGCCCTGCGTCTCCACACGCCCACACCCGCCCACACCCACCCTGCGTCTACACACACGAACTGTGTGTGTTGTGAACCATGTCTTCCAAGAAGCGCACGTATAGTGACCTCTCTGCAGAAGGTACTGTTGCTGGAATTGTTAACAGTATTCTTAAGCTAACACAAACATTTGGAAACAGGTCACCAAGTATGTACTCTGTTAACAAGTTCAACAGATCTAATGGTTTTCACTGCATTTACAAAGTTCACACTCCCACTAACACACACACCCAGACACACGCTCACTCACCCACTCACATACACCCACCCAACTCCCACACACACACACGCACTCACGTGTGCACACACACGCAACCCACTCACACACGCACGCACCAACCTTCACGCATCCACACGCACCCCCTCACAGACATCCACACACTCACATGTGCACACACACACACACACACACTCACACACGCACGCACGCACCCACCTGCACGCACCCACCCACCCACACGCACCCCCTCACACACACACACCCTCAAACACGCACCCCGTCACACACGCACCCACCCTCACACACACCCACACCCACTCACACACACCCACCCCCTCAGACACACCTACCCACTCGCCCACCGACACCCACCCACACACACTCACCCACTCACACACGCCCACCCTCACGCACACCCACCTCCTCACACACCTACCTACTGCCCCACCCACACCCACATGCCTACTCACACACACGCACCCACTGACCCACCCACACCCACTTACCCACCCACACCACTGACCCACCCACACCACTGACCCACCCACACACCCACTCACACACACCCACTGACCCACCCACACCACTGATCCACCCTCACCATTTATCCAGCCACACCATTGATCCACCCTCACCATTGATCCACCCTCACATTGATCCACCCACACCGACTGACCCACACACACCCACTGACCCACCCACACACACTGACCCACCCACACCACTGACCCACCCACACCCACTGACCCACCCACACCACTGACCCACCCACACCCACTGACCCACTCACACCCACTGACCCACCCACACCACTGACCCACCCACACCACTGACCCACCCACACCACTGACCCAACCACACCCACTTACCCACCCAGACCCACTTACCCACCCACACCACTGACCCACCCACACACACTGACCCAACCACACCACTGACCCACCCACACCACTGACCCACCCACACCACTGACCCACCCACACCACTGGCCCACCTACACCCACTGACCCACCCACACCCACTGACCCACCCACACCCACTTACCCACCAACACCCACTTACCCACCCAGATTCACTTACACACCCACACCACTGACCCACCCACACCACTGACACACCCACACCACTGACCCACCCTCACCATTGATCCACCCACACCCACACCACTGACCCACCCACACCATTGATCCACCCACACCCACTCACGCACCCACTGACTCACCCACACCCGCTGACCCACCCACACCCACTGACCCACCCACACCCAGGCCCGGACCACTGAAACAGCAGCGGCTGCCCTCTCCCCGGGCCGGGCCTCCGCAGCCACTGTCGCCGACCTTCACTGTGTTTCCGAGGCAACCGACGCTGCTGGCCGTATCTCTACTCCAGCCCCCCCCCCCCCCACCCCACGGGCCTCCACCAGCGATTCCGCCTGCCGACCCTCCCTCGCCTCTCCAGTGGCCACCAGTGGCCAGAGCCGTCGCCTCACCACAGTTTCCCGCTCAGCACCAGACCCACAACCTCCACCATGCAGACAGCACGAGGTCTGTCTCTGCTGGGTCCGAGTGCCCCCCCCCCCCACCCTCCTTCAGGGAAGATCCATCAGTGGTCATGATTCTTCCCCTTCTCCCGCTGTAAATCAGCTCACCCCGACCACCCACCCGCCAGTTAAAATTCCCCGCTTTATTATGGATAACAATTTCTACGAATTACGATATATAAAACTATGTCGGCTCACAGAAAATGTGAATGCTAGTCTTCACAGTATATCTGCAAACATTTTCTGAGATTTCAGGAAATTCCCGGCCCCCCTCCTTCGGCTCCCGGGTCCCCTTTTGGATATCGGGCCGGGTACGATGTACCACTGCACAACTCTCTAATAGGCCCTGTGAATATGTACGTGCATACGTGAACAAAATACTGCGTGTGGTGTGTACCTTTGTTAGGTTCCTAAAAATGGCCTCAACAAATTGGTCCCAGCAGCCCCAGATTTGATGCACATTGTTGACAGTTGAACAATTATCATCCTCTGGAGTGTTAAAACGACCTCTGGAAGCTGCCTGCATGTCTTCCAAGAGAATAGATTCAATGCTACAGAAAGTAAACAAACATGCACTTAATAACCATTGAATAATGTGTTAATTGTCAGCCTGCAAGGATGAGAAAGGAAGTAACACAGAAGAGAAACAAATTGGGAATTTTAAAACAAATACAATGCTAATTGCCTGCATTCCCGCATATTTAATGTCGCAGATTTTGGAGACAAGGTTCGAACTTCAAACACATAACCTGTGAAAGGTGTCTGCTAGGAAATGGAAGAGGTGCTGCAGAATATCATTAACAACTTGTTTGCCTGCATCTCTGCAAGAAAATTACATAGATCTAAACGGTTATTGCAGGAAAAATGATGAACCTTTACATCTAAATGAACCTGTCCAAATTGCAATCATGGCTAATAGAAAATTGTTGAGCTACTGAAGTAAAGAAATTAAGCAGTTACCCACAAGTGCAGTCAGGATACCCTCTATCACAAGCAGTACTTGGAACAGCAAGATGAGAAAGCCATATAACCATCTAACCATATAACAATTACAGCACGGAAACATGCCATCTCGGCCCTACAAGTCCGTGCCGTACAACTTTTTTCCCTTAGTCCCACTTGCCTGCACTAATACCATAACCCTCCATTCCCTTCTCATCCATATGCCTATCCAATTTATTTTTAAATTATACCAACGAACCTGCCTCCACCACTTCCACTGGAAGATCATTCCACACCGCTACCACTCTCTGAGTAAAGAAGTCCCCCCTCATGTTACCCCTAAACTTCTGTCCCTTAATTCCGAAGTCATGTCCTCTTGTTTGAATCTTCCCTATTCTCAAAGGGAAAAGCTGATCCACATCAACTCTGTCTATCCCTCTCATCATTTTAAAGACCTCTATCAAGTCCCCCCTTAACCTTCTGCGCTCCAGAGATTAAAGACCTAACTTATTCAACCTTTCTCTGTAACTTAGTTGTTGAAACCCAGGCAACATTCTGGTAAATCTCCTCTGTACTCTCTCTCTATTTTGTTGACATCCTTCCTATAATTGGGCGACCAAAATTGTACACCATACTCCAGATTTGGTCTCACCAATGCCTTGTACAATTTTAACATTACATCCCAGCTTCTATACTCAATGCTCTGATTTATAAAGGCTAGCATACCAAAAACTTTCTTTATCACCCTATCTATATGAGATTCCACCTTCAAGGAACTATGCACGGTTATTCCCAGATCCCTCTGTTCAACTGTATTCTTTAATTCCCTACAATTTACCATGTACGTCCTATTTTGATTTGTCCTGCCAATGTGTAGCACCTCACATTTATCAGCATTAAACTCCATCTTCCATCTTTCAGCCCATTCTTCCAAATGGCCTAAATCACTCTGTAGACTTTGGAAATCCTCTTCATTATCCACAACATACCACTATCACCACTATCTTGGTATCATCTGCATACTTACTAATCCAATTTACCACACCTTCATCCAGATCATTGATGTACATGACAAACAACAAAGGACCCAACACCGATCCCTGAGGCACCCCACTAGTCACCTGCCTCCAACCGGACAAACAACCATCCACCATTACCCTCTGGCTTCTCCCATTTCGCCACTGTTGAATCCATCTTGCTTCTCCTGCATTTATACCCAACAGTTGAACCTTCTTAACCAACCTTCCATGAGGAACCTTGTCAAAGGCCTTACTAAAGTCCATATAGACAACATCCACTGCTTTACCCTCGTCAATTTCCCTAGTAAAAAGCCCATCTATCACAAACCATAGGAAACTGGGGACATTAGATGATCTCAAAGACCTTGGCACATCAACCAGAAACAAGCAAAGTAACTGTAGAGGGAGAAACAGCAGCAGATGAGAAGATTCTACATTCACCTCAAAATATCAAGCACTGGATGGACAGGGCCTGGAAAAATAACTCTAGGCTCAATGTTTCCAGGTCATTTTATCGTCACATGTACCAATTATGGCACAGTGAAATTCAAATGTCTGCAGTAGTGAATCCTGCAGGGTAGAAGATTAATTGACTATTTTCTTTATCAAACTGGCACAGCAACATGCCAGCTATATCAAAGCCAACACTTCACACAAACAGCGAACTCCCGGACTGAGTTGCCAAATGATGTAACTCTTACCATGGGCATCAAACCCTGCACACAAACAGTGAACTCCCTCACAGAGTTGCCCACCAAACATGTACTCTTTACTATGGGCATCCTGCCTGACCCGCTGAGTCACTCCAGCACTCTGTGAAACGTCACCTATCCATGTTCTCCACAGATGCAGCCTGACCCACTGAGTTACTCCAGCACTCTGTGAAACATCACCTATCCATGTTCTCCACAGATGCTGCCTGACCCGCTGAGTTACTCCAGCACTCTGTGAAACATCACATATCCATGTTCTCCACAGATGCTACCTGACCCGCTGAGTTACTCCAGCACTCTGTGAAACGTCACCTATCCATGTTCTCCACAGATGCTGCCTGACCCGCTGAGTTACTCGAAAAATTCATGATTTTTTTTGTAAACCAGGAACTGCAGTTCCTTGATTTTCATCCCAAATCTTCCCTGGTCTCAGGGCTTTTACAAACTTTGGCATCTGTACAATGGGTGCATTACAGGGAAAGGAAACAGGTCACAGACCATTAAAGATCCATTTTGCAGTAAAGAGCACAATTATATCTAATTTGTAGACAGCTCTCCCAATGTGCAGTAAATTCATATATTAGTCTGAAGAAGGGTTTCGGCCCGAAACGTTGCCTATTTCCTTCGCTCCATAGATGCTGCTGCACCCGCTGAGTTCCTCCAGCACTTTTGTCTGCCTTCGATTTTCCAGCATCTGCAGTTCCTTCTGAAGCAAAAAAAAAAATTATATTACAGGTCACTACATTTTGTGGTCCACACTCCCACCGTGTGGTGATTCGCTGCACTGCAGGCCCGTCGAATCTGTGGTCAACACTCCCGCCATGTGGTGACCCGGCGCAATGCAGGCTTGTCCACTTTGTGGTCAATACTCCCACCGTGTTGTGATCCGCTGCACTGCAGGCCTATCTGGCGGGTGGACAAAGTACTGGTTTGAAGGTACACAAAAATGCTGGAGAAACTCAGCGGGTGCAGCAGCATCTATGGAGCGAAGGAAATAGGTGACGTTTCGGGCCGAAACCCTTCTTCAGACTGATAGGGGGTGGGAGAAGGAAGGAAAAGGGAGGAGGAGGAGGAGCCCGAGGGCGGGTGGATGGGAGGAGACAGCTCGAGGGTTAAGGAAGGGGAGGAGACAGCAAGGGCTAGCAAAATTGGGAGAATTCAATGTTCATGCCCGCGGGACGCAGGCTACCCAGGCGGAATATGAGGTGCTGTTCATCCAATTTCCGCTGTTGCTCACTCTGGCAATGGAGGGGACCAGAACAGAGAGGTCGGATTGGGAATGGGAGGGCGAGTTGAAGTGCTGAGCCACCGGGAGTTCAGGTAGGTTCTTGCGGTCTGGGCGGAGGTGTTCGACGAAACGATCGCCCAACCTGCGCTTGGTCTCACCGATGTAAATCAGCTGACATCTAGAGCAGCGGATGCAGTAGATGAGGTTGGAGGAGATACAGGTGAACCTTTCTCACACCTGGAACGACTGCTTGGGTCCTTGAATGGAGTCGAGGGGGGAGGTAAAGGGACAGGTGTTGCATTTCTTGCGGTTGCAACGGAAAGTGCCCGGGGAGGGGGTGGTACGGGAGGGAAGGGAAGAATTGACAAGGGAGTTGCGGAGGGAGCGGTCTTTGCGGAACGCATACATGGGGGGAGATGGGAAGATGTGGCGAGTGGTGGGGTCACGTTGGAGTTGGCAAAAATGGCGGAGGATTATGTGTTGAATTTGCCGGCTGGTGGGGTGAAAGGTGAGGACTAGGGGGACTCTGCCCTTGTTGCGAATGCGGGGGGAGAGAGAGCAGTGTTGCGGGGTATGGAAGAGACCCTGGTGCGAGCCTCATCTATGGTGGAGGAGGGGAATCCCCGTTCCCTGAAGAATTAGGACATTTCCGATGCCCTGGTGTGGAACGTCCCATCCTGGGAGCAGATGCAGCGTAGACGGAGGAATTGGGAGTAGGGGATGGAGTCCTTACAAGAGGCAGGGTGGGACGACGTGTAGTCCAGATAGCCATGTGAGTCAGTTGGTTTGTATTGTATGTCGGTCAGAAGTCTGTCCCCTGCGATGGAGATGGTGGGGTCAAGGAATGGTAGGGAAGTGTCGGAAATGGTCCAGGTGTATTTGAGTGCATGATGGAAATTGGTGGTGAAGTGCATGAAGTCAGTCAGTTGTGTGTAGGTGCAGGAGGTGGCCCCAAAGCAGTCGTCGATGTAACGGAGGTAGTGGTCGGGGATGGGGCCCTGGTACGTATTGAACAAGGATTGTTCGACGTACCCGACAAAGAGGCAAGCGGTTGCTGTGGCCCATGCGTGTGGAGGAAATGGGAGGAGTCAAACGTGAAGTTATTGAGGGTAAAGACCAGCTCCGATAGGCGGAGGAGAGTGGCAGTGGCCGGGTTTAGGTTGATTCTCTGGTCGAGGAAGAACCGGACGGCTTTGAGACCATCCTTTACACTCGCTCCGGGCGGCCCACATGTATTACACTCACTCCCGGGCCCCACAACTGTATTGCACTTGCTCCCGGGCCCCACAACTGTATTACACTCGCTCCAGGGCCCCACAACTGTATTACACTCGCTCCCGGTCCCCACAACTGTATTACACTCGCTCCCGGGCCCCACAACTGTATTACACTCGCTCCCGGGCCCCACAACTGTATTACACTCGCTCCCGGGCCCCACAACTGTGTTACCCTCGCTCCCGGGCGGATAAACTAGGTATGTTACAAAACCTACCTTCAGAAGCGCTGCAGTTCTGCCACTGGGCGTGTGCGCGATTTTGGTATGTTTGAGGGAGGGGCGGAGTTAAAACACCTTGCAATTTTGTGTACCTTCGTTAAAACACCTTGTCCTGGATTATATTTTGTCGGAGTCCAAGCGGTTGCTGAAGAATCGTTCCGACGGCCGTTCTTTGTCATTTTAAAACCATCTTCTAAGGCCGTCAACACCAACAACGGGGACGGATTTAATGTAGGTGACAGGTGAAAGAAAGTCGTTTATTTTTATGTATATAAGTGGTCCTTAAGTTGCCTTTAGTGCACATTTTAAGTAGCGAAACGGCAATTTAGTCCCCAAACCAACCGGCATGCCGTTATGGGGGTATAAATCACCACAACCTCAGCATTCCAAATGGTCCCGTTCCAGTAAACCCCACTCGCAAGTTGATTTAAATGGCCATTAATTTACAAGTATTAAACATTAAATTCCTTCCATTTGTCCTATAAATCCATGACAATGAGATTTTAAAAACATGTTTTATTGTGAATTCTTGTGTGAATGTTATTTGGATACTTAGGCTATTTAAAAATGTTAATCTATTCTTAAGAAATGGATAGATGTTTAGATCTAGTAATTGAATTTTGGAATTAGCTACAATTAGGTAACTAACTAATTATATGCTTTAATTTCAAGTCATTTTATTAAGATTGTTTCATATTTGTTTCAGAATGCTTCAATCTATAATAACTGAAAATTTCTTTCAGTTCTCTTAATTTTTAATAAAGTTGTGGGCTTTTGACTGTCCTCGATCACAGCTTTTGCGCTCAGTCAATGGAAAAGCAATAGTGAACAAGATGCTGATTTCCGAATATGAAAATAGGCATAACTTTTTTAATACTGAAGATATGAAAGTGAATTAGGTGTCAAATTAAAATTCGTTTTAGGCTTTATCGGATGGGATAAATTACAGACTTGACTTTTCAAATCGCAAAATGTTGTAACTGAATTACCGTACACTTTAAACTGCAACATTTTGTAAACTGTATTATACTGGCTCCCGGGCGGGTAAACTGTATTACGCTCGCTCCCGGGCCACCAACTGTATTACTCTCGCTCCCGGGCCCCACAACTGTATTACACTCGCTCCCGGGCCCCACAACTGCATTACACTCGCTCCCGGGTCCCACAACTGTATTACTCTCGCTCCTGGGCCCCACAACTGTATTACACTCGCTCCCGGGCCCCACAACTGTATTACACTCGCTCCCGGGCCGCACCACTGTATTACACTCGCTCCCGGGCCCCACAACTGTATTACACTCGCTCCCGGACCCCACAATTGTATTACATTCGCTCCCGGGCCCCACAACTGTATTACACTCGCTCCCGGGCCCCACAACTGTGTTACACTCGCTCCCGAGCGGATAAACTGTATTACACTCGCTCCCGGGCCCCACAACTGTATTACATTCGCTCCCGGGCCCCACAACTCTATTACACCTGCTCCCGGCACCCAACAACTGTATTACACTCGCTCCCGGACCCCACCACTGTATTACACTCGCTCCCGTAACCCACCACTGTATTACACTCGCTCCCTGGCCCCACAACTGTATTACACTCGCTTCCGGGCCCCACAATTGTATTACACTCGCTCCCGGGCCCCACAACAGTATTACACTCGCTCCCGGGCCCCACAACTGTATTACATTCGCTCCCGGGCCCCACAACTCTATTACACCTGCTCCCGGCACCCAACAACTGTATTACACTCGCTCCCGGACCCCACCAATGTATTACACTCGCTCCGGGCCCCACAACTGTATTACACTCGCTTCCGGGCCCCACAATTGTATTACACTCGCTCCCGGGCCCCACAACTGTATTACACTCGCTCCCGGGCCCCACAACTGTAACACGCTCGATCCCGGGCCCCACAACTGTGTTACACTCGCTCCAGAGCGGATAAACTGTATTTCACTCGCTCCCGGGTCCCACAAATGTATTACATTCGCTCCCGGGCCCCACAACTGTATTACACTCGCTCCCGGGCCCCACAACTGCATTACACTCGCTCCCGGGCCCCACAACTGTATCACGCTCGATCCCGGGCCCCACAACTGTGTAACACTCGCTCCCGAGCGGATAAACTGCATTACACTCGCTCCCGGGCCCCACAACTGTATTACACTCGCTCCCGGGCCCCAAAACTGTATTACACTCGCTCCCGGGCCCCACAACTGTATTACACTCGATCCCGGGCCCCACAATTGTATTACACTAGCTCCCGGGCCCCACAACTGTATTACACTCGCGCCCGGGCCCACAACTGTATTACACTCGCTCCCGGGCCCCACAACAGTATTACACTCGCTCCCGGGCCCCACAACTGTATTACACTCGCTCCCGGGCCCCACAACTGTATTACACTCGCTCCCGGGCCCCACAACTGTATTACACTCGATCCCGGGCCCCACAATTGTATTACACTCGCTCCCGGGCCCCACAACTGTATTACACTCGCGCCCGGGCCCCACAACTGTATTACACTCGCTTCCGGGCCCCACAATTGTATTACACTCGCTCCCGGGCCCCACAACAGTATTACACTCGCTCCCGGGCCCCACAACTGTATCACGCTCGATCCCGGGCCCCACAACTGTGTTACACTCGCTCCCGAGCGGATAAACTGCATTACACTCGCTCCCGGGCCCCACAACTGTATTACACTCGCTCCCGGGCCCCAAAACTGTATTACACTCGCTCCCGGGCCCCACAACTGTATTACACTCGATCCCGGGCCCCACAATTGTATTACACTCGCTCCCGGGCCCCACAACTGTATTACACTCGCGCCCGGGCCCCACAACTGTATTACACTCGCTCCCGGGCCCCACAACAGTACTACACTCGCTCCCGGGCCCCACAACTGTATTACACTCGCTCCCGGGCCCCACAACTGTATTACACTCGCTCCCGGGCCCCACAACTGTATTACACTCGATCCCGGGCCCCACAATTGTATTACACTCGCTCCCGGGCCCCACAACTGTATTACACTCGCGCCCGGGCCCCACAACTGTATTACACTCGCTTCCGGGCCCCACAATTGTATTACACTCGCTCCCGGGCCCCACAACAGTATTACACTCGCGCCCGGGCCCCACAACTGTATCAAGCTCGATCCTGGGCCCCACAACTGTGTTACACTCGCTCCCGAGCGGATAAACTGTATTACACTTGCTCCCGGGCGGATAGAAACATAGAAACATAGAAATTAGGTGCAGGAGTAGGCCATTCGGCCCTTCGAGCCTGCACCGCCATTCAATATGATCATGGCTGATCATCCAACTCAGTATCCCGTACCTGCCTTCTCTCCATACCCTCTGATCCCCTTAGCCACAAGGGCCACATCTAACTCCCTCTTAAATATAGCCAATGAACTGGCCTCGACTACCCTCTGTGGCAGAGAGTTCCAGAGATTCACCACTCTCTGTGTGAAAAAAAGTTCTTCTCATCTCGGTTTTAAAGGATTTCCCCCTTATCCATAAGCTGTGACCCCTTGTCCTGGACTTCCCCAACATCGGGAGCAATCTTCCTGCATCTAGCCTGTCCAACCCCTTAAGAATTTTATAAGTTTCTATAAGATCCCCTCTCAATCTCCTAAATTCTAGAGAGTATAAACCAAGTCTATCTAGTCTTTCTTCATAAGACAGTCCTGACATCCCAGGAATCAGTCTGCTGAACCTTCTCTGCACTCCCTCTATGGCAATAATGTCCTTCCTCAGAATTGGAGACCAAAACTGTACGCAATACTCCAGGTGTGGTCTCACCAAGACCCTGTACAATTGCAGTAGAACCTCCCTGCTCCTATACTCAAACCCTTTTGCTATGAAAGCTTACATACCATTCGCGTTCTTCACTGCCTGCTGCACCTGCATGCCTACTTTCAATGACTGGTGTACCATGACACCCAGGTCTCGCTGCACCTCCCCTTTTCCCAGTCGGCCACCATTTAGATAATAGTCTGCTTTCCTGTTTTTGCCACCAAAATGGATAACCTCACATTTATCCACATTACACTGCATCTGCCAAACATTTGCCCACTCACCCAGCCTATCCAAGTCACCTTGCAGTCTCCTAGCATCCTCCTCACGGCTAACACTGCCCCCCAGCTTAGTGTCATCCGCAAACTTGGAGATATTGCCTTCAATTCCCTTATCCAGATCATTAATATATATTGTAAATAACTGGAGTCCCAGCACTGAGCCTTGCGGTACCCCACTAGTCACTGCCTGCCATTGTGAAAAAGACCCGTTTACTCCTACTCTTTGCTTCCTGTTTGCCAGCCAGTTCTCTATCCACATCAATACTGAACCCCCAATGCCGTGTGCTTTAAGTTTGTATACTAATCTCTTATGTGGGACCTTGTCGAAAGCCTTCTGGAAGTCCAGATACACCACACCCACTGGTTCTCCCCTATCCACGCTACTAGTTACATCCTCGAAGAATTCTATAAGATTCGTCAGACATGATTTACCTTTTGTAAATCGATGCTGACTTTGTCCAATGATTTCACCACTTTCCAAATGTGCTGCTATCCCATCTTTAATAACTGACTCTAGCAGTTTCCCCACTACCGATGTTAGACTAACTGGTCTGTAATTCCCCGTTTTCTCTCTTCCTCCCTTCTTAAAAAGTGGGGTTACGTTTCCTACCCGCCAATCCTCAGGAACTACTCCAGAATCTAAAGAGTTTTGAAAGATTATTACTAATGCATCCACTATTTCTGGAGCTACTTCCTTAAGTACTCTGGGATGCAGCCTATCTGGCCCTGGGGAATTATCGGCCTTTAATCCATTCAATTTACCCAACACCACTTCCCGGCTAACCTGGATTTCACTCAATTCCTCCAACTCCTTTGACCCACGGTCCCCTGCTATTTCCGGCAGATTATTTATGTCTTCCTTAGTGAAGACGGAACCAAAGTAGTTATTCAATTGGTCCGCCATATCCTTGTTCCCCATGATCAACTCACCTGTGTCTGACTGCAAGGGACCTACATTTGTTTTAACTAATCTCTTTCTTTTCTCATATCTATAAAAAACTTTTGCAGTCAGTTTTTATGTTCCCTGCCAGTTTTCCTTCATAAACTATTTTTCCTTTCCTAATTAAGCCCTTTGTCCTCCTCTGCTGGTCTCTGAATTTCTCCCAGTCCTCCGGAATGCTGCCTTTTCTGGCTAATTTGTACGCATCATCCTTCGCTTTGATACTATCCCTGATTTCCCTTGTTATCCACGGATGCACTACCTTCCCTGATTTATTCTTTTGCCAAACTGTGATGAACAAATTTTGTAGTTCATCCATGCAGTCTTTAAATGTCTTCCATTGCATATCCACCGTCAACCCTTTTAGAATTAATTGCCAGTCAATCTTGGCCAATTCACGTCTCATACCATCAAAGTTACCTTTCTTTAAGTTCAGAACCATTGTTTCTGAATTAACAATGTCACTCTCCATCCTAATGAAGAACTCAACCATATTATGGTCACTCTTGCCCAAGGGGGCACGTACAACAAGACTGCTAACTAACCCTTCCTCATTACTCAATACCCCGTCTAAAATAGCCTGCTCTCTCGTTGGTTCCTCTACATGTTGATTTAGATAACTATCCCGCATACATTCCAATAAATCCTCTTCCTCAGCACCCCTGCCAATTTGATTCACCCAATCTATATGTAGATTGAAGTCACCCATTATAATTGTTTTGCCTTTGTCGCACGCATTTCTAATTTCCTGTTTGATACCATCTCCAACTTCACTACTACTGTTAGGTGGCCTGTACACAACACCCACCAGCGTTTTCTGCCCCTTAGTGTTTCGCAGCTATACCCATACCGATTCCACATCCTCCAAACTAATGTCCTTCCTTTCCATTGCGTTAATCTCCTCTCTAATCAGCAACGCTACCCCACCTCCTTTTCCTTTCTCTCTATCCTTCCTGAATATTGAATATCCCTGGATGTTCAGCTCCCAGCCTTGGTCACCCTGGAGCCATGTCTCCGTGATCCCAACTGTAAAGGAGTGATCTCTGACACACTGTAACCTTTACTGGTAGTTTATTATAGCACATGGCACACACGTCCCAGCACTGACTGCATCCAGCCTTCAGGCGTACTGGGACCTAATGGGAGGAACAAAGGGAGGAGATTACAGTTATACTAATATGATGGGGCGTGGTTAGTGGTGATGAGGTAGCTACATTATAGGTTGCATGCATAACCATCTACATCCTTCCCCTTACAATTCAAACAAGTTACTACAGTAGCAGGTTTATTATACAGTACCTGCAAAGCTAGGCATATTCTCCGTAGCGAGCCGGAGGTTTTACAATCCGACCCGAGCGAGTGCGTACAGCACCTTCACCCTCCCCGCCCGAAAGAATAGGAGGGGGGACAGGAACAGAAACAGGAGGAGGAGAGAAGATGGGTGGAGAACCCAGCTTGAAGGGGGAACGGAGAGACACAGGAGAGCCAGGTGAAAATGAAGGGGTAGAACGAGTTGAAGTTGGAGAGAGAGAAGATTTTGCAGGGGACAACAGAGCCTGGGGAGCAAACCCGGGAGGAGCAGGGGGGGCTACCCGAGGCAAAAGGACCGACCGTGGCATGCAGGGAGCAGATGGTACGTTAGTGGAGGAAGGCTCGACACGCGATGGAGGGGTATACGGAACCGCAGGAGGTGGTTTGGGCTCGTTAACCGCCAACAGGTGCTGGCGGCTGCGTCGGTATACAGTCCCTTCGAAATCCACGAGGTAGGAACGTGGCGCGCTGTCAAACCCGACGACGGTGGCAAGTCGGGAATAGCCGGTGGACGTCTGCAAACGGACGACCTGTCCCGGCATCAGTGGAGAAAGAGGGCGGCAGGATTTATCATGCGATCGTCGCTGGATCTCGTGTTTTTGGGCAATACGTTTCTGGACATCAGCAGGCTGCAGGACCTTGGGCATCAGGGACTGCTGGGCAATAGGCATCGGAGGGCGGACAACTCGGGACATGAGTCGCTGGGCAGGGGATCCCATGGAAATGTCTCTGGAAATGTTGCGAAGGTTCAGGAGACACTGATAGAAATCCCCGTTCGAGAGGCGGGTTTGTTCAAGCAGGTGCTTAGCGCTCCGGACCGCCCGTTCAGCTAGACCATTGCTTTGTGGGTACTCCGGGCTGCTAGTGAAATGATTAAAGTTCCACTTTGTGGCAAACGCTCGAAACTCGGCGCTGGTGAACTGGCGACCGTTGTCTGTCTGCAGCCGGACAGGGGAACCAAACGTGGCAAAGTGGCGGCGAAGCTTGCTGATCACCATCTCGGAGGTGATGGCAGGGAGGAGGTCCACCTCGAACCAATTCGAGTAAGAGTCTACTAGCACAAGGTATTGCTTCCCACGCCAGTCGAAAATGTCGGCAGCCAGAGAAGTCCAGGGCATGTCAGGTGCAGGCTGCTGCAAAAGTGGCTGTCTTTGCTGATGCGGGGCAAGCGAGTGACAGTCCGGACAGGAATCAACTCTGGCCTGGATGTATTTAGCCATGGCCGGCCAGTAGTACTGTTCCTGGGCATGTGAGATGGTGGCATCTGCACCGGGATGTCCCATGTGGGCGGCATCAAAATACAAGCCACGCAGTGATTCCGGGATGACAACTTTGTGTCCTTTGATAATAATACCGTCCCGGAGGACTAACTCATCGCGGACCAAAAAATAGGGGTGGACGCTGGCAGGCAACGAATTCCGCTTGGTGGGCCACCCGCGCTTGATGACAGCAGCAAGCTGCTGCAGGTCGGGGTCGTTTGCGGTATGTTCAACCAAGCACTGCAGCTGGTGAGAAGGGACGAAGTTGACGTTCAGTACCTGTAAGTCCGACTGCTCGAAGGGGTGCTGGTCGCAGGAGGTCCGGGGGGCCCGGGACAGTGCATCAGCCACATGCATCTCGGTGCCCCTCTTATATACGATTTTAAAGTCAAAGCGCTGCAGCTGTAGCATCATCCGCTGTAGTCTTGCAGGAGCGCAGTGTATTGGTTTGTTAAGTATCGTTACCAGTGGCTGGTGATCCGTCTCAACGGTGAACCTGGTGCCAAATAAGAAGTCCTTAAACTTCGAACACGCGAAAACCACCGCCAGCAGCTCCTTTTCTATCTGGGCATAGCGCTGCTCTGTGTCCGTCATGGTCCTGGAGGCATAGGAGATGGGCAGCAGTGAGTCACCAGCGTGGGGTTGCAGGCAGGCAGCACCCAGTCCAAATCGAGAGGCGTCGCAAGTGACCACGATCGGACGCCGCAGATCAAAAAACTTAAGTGTAGGTGTGCTGACCAGCCTTGTCTTTAGCAGATCAAATGCCTGCTGGTGGTGCGGAAACCATGCCCAGGCAATGTCCTTCTTTGTGAGCTGTCTCAGGGGTGCGCTCAACTCGCTGAGGTCGGGGATAAACTTCCCCAGGTAATTCACCATACCCAGGAAGCGCTGCAGACTGACGGCGTCTGTCGGGGCGGGCAGCTCAGAGATAGCGCTGGTCTTTTGCGGGTCTGGCTTCAATCCTTGGGCCGTGAAAATGTGGCCGACATATGTGACTTCAGGCACCCGGAACTTGCACTTTGACCGATTGAGCTTCAAATTTATCTGCCGAGCACGGTCCAAAATCCGCCGGAGGTTGTGGTCAAGTTCGGCCACGTCCCTCCCATAGACCAGAATGTCATCCACAATAATCGCGCAGGGCAGACCTGCAAATAATTGTTCCATAGAACGCTGAAATACTTCGCTGGCAGAGTTGATGCCGAACGGCATCCGTAAAAACTTAAACCTGCCGAAGGGCGTGCTGAACGTGGTCAGGTCCGTGGAGCGTTTGTCCAGGGGTATCTGCCAAAACGAACTCCTTGCATCGAGGACGGAGAACACAGTAGCTTGTCCCACCTGGGCGGCAACATCTTCGACAGTCCTCATGGGGTAGTGGGGCCGTTTAATCGCCATATTTAAGTCCTTGGGGTTAATGCACACCCGTATCTCATTTTTTCCTTTCTTCAACGTGGCGACCATGGTGGAGACCCATACGGTTGGATCGCTGACAGCCTCCAGCACTCCCATGTTGACCATGTCCTTAAGCATATTCTCCACTTTGCCCTTCATGGCAAAAGACACTCTGTGGGGTGGACGGATCACGGGCTCCACAGATGGGTCAGTCGCGATCTTGTACACCACCGGCAGCTTCCCCAGCTTGTCGTCAAACAGGTCTGGGTACTCACATAGTGGATCCATCACGGGTTGCACCTCGTGGACCGTATGGTTAAACGACACCAGCCCAAGATCCTGGCAGGCCCGGTTGCTAAGCAACGTCACACAGTCACTGTCCAGAATTAAGAAAGACAGGTCCTGGGAAGCTTCCTGCAGCACGCAGTGGAAAGTCGCCCTCCCCACAGGTGTTAGTTCCTCTCCCCCATAGGCACGCAAAACAGAGCGGTCGGCAATCAGCAGCTCATTATTCCTTATCTGGTGGAACAGCTTTGTTGACATTACGTTCACCTTCGCCCCCGTGTCAAGTTTAGCAGAGAAAGACTTATTGTTTACAGTTATGTTCACAGAAGGATCGGGGAGGCGAGATCGGCTGTGGAGGAGAGTGTAAATACTTACATCTCCCGTGGAAAAGCTGAGCTCAGAGTCGGGGGCAGCGTCAACAGAGGGCTGAGAGTCCATCTCGCTATCAACCTGCAGAAGATTGTTTAGGAGTTGTCTGGGAGCTGAGGGAACTTTCCCACGGGATCGGCAGGCAGCTGCAAAATGGTTTCTTCTCCCGCAGAAATTGCAGGTCTTCCCCAGGGCTGGGCACTGTGATTCTGAGGAGTGCACGTAGCTGCAGTTAGGACACTTGTTAGATCTTGGGTCCCGGGGTGTACGAACGGGCCGCTGTGGAGGGCGAAAGTTCTCCTACATCCGTCGTTGTCCAGCAACACCAGTTAAATTTATGGCTCGGTTGTCAGACCCCCTCTGTCCGTGAGGAGTGTTGACCACTTCGGCAATGCGGCACGCATGCATTGCTTGAGTCAGGGTTAGGTCAGGCCGTTGTAGCAGGTCGGCACGCAGCTTCTGATCGATCATACCGGTGACGAGAATGTCTCTGGTGAGCTGGTCGCGCATGCTTTCGAATCGGCACCGCTGGGCAAGGTGCCGCAGGTCGGCAATGAAGCATTCAACAGGTTCATCCGGCTGTTGCTTGCGTGAGAAGAACCTGGCCCGCTCCAGTATACGGTTGGAGGGCAGGTCACATATCTCCGCGAATTTGCGCAAAAGACATACCGGGTCGTCGGCCGATTCAGCTGGCTCGACCGGTAGGTCGTTGTCATCCAGGACCGCTGGTTCGTAGACAAAGGCTTGAGCTCTCTTCATTGCGTCGGGACCGGCCAGGTTGAGCAAGAGTGATGCTTTGACCGCGGCTGGGTCGTTCCGGTTCGCAATATTGACGTAGTGAGTGTAGTCCATCACAAAAGTCGACCATCGTTCCGCAATGTCAGCATCGAAGACAAGGGGAGATGGCTTTCGGCATGAGGATGCCATGTCGAGGGAAACCCGAAACTGGGCACTAACGGGGACAAAATAAATGAAAACCGGTAAACGGGAAACGCGAGTTTTAAACTTCTGACGCCATGTAAAGGAGTGATCTCTGACACACTGTAACCTTTACTGGTAGTTTATTATAGCACATGGCACACACGTCCCAGCACTGACTGCATCCAGCCTTCAGGCGTACTGGGACCTAATGGGAGGAACAAAGGGAGGAGACTACAGTTATACTAATATGATGGGGCGTGGTTAGTGGTGATGAGGTAGCTACATTATAGGTTGCATGCATAACCATCTACACCAACTATATCATAGTCATTAATAGCTATCTGAACATTCAACTCATCCACCTTATTACGAATGCTCCTTGCATTGAGACACAAAGCCTTCAGGCTTGTTTTTACAACACTCTTACCCCTTATACAATTATGTTGAAAAGTGACCCTTTCTAATTTTTGCCCTGGTTTTGTCTGCCTGCCACTTTTACTTTTCACCTTGCTACCTATTGCTTCTACCCTCATTTTACACCCCTCTGTCTCTACGCTCACACATTTAAGAACCCCTGTCCCTTTAACTCCATCCTCCACTATCCCATTCGACGCCCCACCCCCCTTATTCAGTTTAAAACCACCCGTGTAGCAGTGGCAAACCTGCCTGCCAGAATGCTGGTCCCCCACCTGTTAAGATGCAATCCGCCACTTTTGCACAGTTCCCCCTTACCCCAAAACAGATCCCAGTGATCTAAGAATCTAAATCCCTGCCCCGTTCAGTATTACACTCGCTCCCGGGCCCCACAACTGTGTTACACTCGCTCCCGGGCCCCACAACAGTATTACACTCGCTCCCGGGAGGATAAACTGTATTACACTCGCTCCCGGGCGGGTAAACTGTATTACACCCGCTCCCGAGTTACACAACTGTATTACACTCTCCCCCGGGCCCCACAACTGTGTTACACTCGCTCCCGGGCGGATACACTGTATTACACTCGCTCCCGGGCCCCACAACTGTATTACACTCGCTCCCGTGCCCCACAACTGTATTACACTCGCTCCCGGGCCCCACAACTGTATTACACTTGCTCCCGGGCGGATAAACTGTAGCTTTCGACGCCCGTTAACCTCCCGCCTCCGTCTCTTTCTCCCCGACCCCCCCTCTCTCCCCATCCCTCTGTCTCCCTCCACCCACTCTCTCTCCCTCTCTGTCTCTTCCCCTCCCTCTCTCTCACCCCTCTCTTTCTTCCCCCCCTAACCCCCCCCCCCTCTTGGTCCCCCCCACTTCCTCCCCCCCCCCCTCCGTCTCGCACCCCCTCCCTCTCTGCCCCTTCCACCCCCTCTTTCCCCCTCCCTTCCTACTTGGACAGCAGGCAAACACAATATTGTCACTGTTTCTCAGTACATGTGACAATAATAAGTGTGGGCACAGTAGTGCAGCTGGCTCACGGCGCTGGAGATTCTGGTTCGATTCTAACCACGGCCACTGTTTGTGTGGAGTTTGCATGTTTTTCTTATGATAACGTGTGTTTCCTCCCACATCCCTATGGCATGCTGGCATAAACATCAATTGCCCTCTGTAAATGTGCCCCTAATATGCAAAACGCCAGATAACATAAAACTATTGTGAGCGGGTGATCGATTGATGATTGGCATGGACTCGCTGGGCCGAAGGGCCTGTTTGCATACTGTGCCTCTGAACTCTGAATGCTGAAGCTAAAGTGTGAGAATAAGTCGCGTTTTATGCCGCAACGGTGTATTCTGTCAACAGGTGTTGACCTTATGTCGATCCAGAATCAAGAAGAGAATGCACCCGTGGGATTGAACAGTGGGAGAGGGACAATTGTTATGAGTTAGCGCATTGTTTAGATGCCGCAGGGAATAAGTTACAGCAACAGCCTGGGGACCATTTTCAGGGCAAGTCGAGGATCACAGCCGGGTCTCCCTCCCTCCGTGCAGGGTGCGGGTAGATCCGGCTCGTGGCCTGACAGCAACCCGCTGATCGGAGCGCCTCATCTCCGTCATGTGGTCTGCCTTTTAGCAGAGTGGGGTGGGGACACTCCAAGTGCAGCTATCCGTGGAGGAAAACAGACAACCCTTGATAATTCCATTATTTGGATTTATCACAGCTCCTCCAATGTCTCCGATGACGGAGCTCCTGGAAAGGTGTGATGATTCACTGCTGCTGCATTTGTCAAATCATTATCGCCAGAGGCTGGAAGAGGCGATTCAAGAGGCGGTGGAGAATGTCGTCTTCGTTCTAGCATACGAGAGATATTTCAGTGAGCAAGAGTACAAGGTAGGGAGAGGAATGGACGAGTGGGTAACTTCAGCCGATACACAAATGTTTCCATGCACAAATATTGTGGGCCGAAGGGTTCATTCTTGTGCTGTACCACTTGTAATGAGTCGAGTCGTATGCATGTCAAGGTACAACACATGTTTATTAAAGTCTAGTCACTCACAGCATTCATCTGTATGGTATTACAGTAACTAGCTGCTACTCACACTAATTCCCAATAAACATAATATTACATAGTGTCCAAGCAAAGATACTATAAACATACTATAAACATAGTAAACACAAACTGTTCCCCCGCAACGCTGATTACACTGCGAGAGGCATAACTGAAGTCGGGCTTACTGAAATGGCGGAAGTTGCGCTCCGTTGCGTACTACACGTCAGTATATTGGAATTTGCAGGAGTGGTCTATTTGCTCCACTCTAATATCTTTGCTAATTACTTAAGCAGACTTCTGATAATATAAACCGCATAGTAGGCAAAGCTTCTACCAACAAGCATTACAAATAGTTAGTAAGAAGTAAGCAATCTACACTTCTCTCTATAATTACAGCGCAGTCACAAAGAATATCCCGTACAGACACAAACATGCCATTATATTCAGGATGTGGGACAATACACTGACACAACCCAAAGTGTTTCAATGATTCACATCGCTAGTAAATTTTCAAAACACTGGCGACACAATAGTTATCTGCACATTTTACATTTTTGGCATAATTAATATGTGATCAACTTCCCTTTGCACTCTTACATCCTTGCTTTCCACCAGGTAGACAAAAATGCTGGAGAAACTCAGCGGGCGAGGCAGCATCTATGGAGTGAAGGAAATAGGTGACGTTTCGGGTCGAGACCTTTCGTCCGACTGATGTGAGGGTGGGGTGGGAGGGGAGCGGGAAGAAGAAAGGAAGAGGCGGAGACTCAGAGGCTGAGGGAGAGCTGGGAAGGAGGGAGAAAGCAGGGACAACCTGACATTGGAGAAATCAATGTTCATACCGCTGGGGTGTAAACTGCCCAAGCGGAATATGAGCTGCTGCTCCTCCAATTTTCGGTAGGCTTCACTCTGGCCATGGAGGAGGCCCAGGACAGAAAGGTCGGATTGAGAATGGGATGGGGAGTTGAAGTGCTGAGCCACTGGGAGATCAGGTTGGTTATTGCGAACCGAGGGGAGGTGTTGGGCGAAACGATCGTCAAGCCTACACTTGGTCTCACCGATGTAGAGCAGCTGACATCTAGAGCAGCGGATGCAATAGATGAGGTTGTAGGAGGTGCAGGTGAACCTCTGCATCACCTGGAAATACTGCTTGGGTCCTTGAATTGAGTCAATGGGGGGGGGGAGTAAAGCTACAAGTGTAGCATTTCCTGCGGTTGCAAGGGAAGGTGCCCGGGGTGAGGTTGGTTTGGGTGGGAAGGGAAGAATTGACCAGGGAGTTACGGAGGGAATGGTCTCTGCGGAAAGCCGAAAGGGGAGGAGATGGGAAGATGTGACCAGCGATGGGATCCCGTTGGAGGTGACGAAAATGACAGAGAATTATCTGTTGTATGTTATGGCTGGTAGGGTGGAAGATGCGGACAAGGGGTCTCTGCCCTTGTTACGAGTGGGGGGATGGGGAGTGAGAGCGGAACCACGGGATATAGAAGAGGCCCTGGTGAGAGCCTCATCTGTAGTAGAAGAGGGGAACCCCCGTTCCCTGAAGAATGAGGACATCTCCGATGCCCGTTCTGGAATCCACCAGAGTCATTTTTAATCTTCTCTGCCAAATGGATACAGTTGTCACCATCAACCCGCAGCAAGAGTGGGGGCCGCTGATGATAAAGTCACATCTGGGATCCTGCAGGTCCCCGCTGCAATGGAGGGATATCAAGAGAGACAGAGAGAGAAATAGAGATAGAAATAGATAGAGAGAGATCAAGAGAGAGAGCGAGATAGAGAAATAGGGAGATATCAAGAGAGACATAGAGAGAGAAAGAGATAGAGAGATATCAAGAGACAGATATATATATAGATAGGGAGAGATAGAGAGAGAGAAATAGAGAGATTGAGAGCGAGATAGAGATATTTTAAGGGGAGCTGGTCGGTGATTGGATGCGATCCCATTGACGACAGCGTAAATGGTGGGAGGCGCGAGGAGTCGGCGATAGGATTGGAACTTGGGGGAGAGAGAAAGATGAATGATGGAGAGTGAAGAATAATACGGAGGGGAAGGATTTCTCTCTCTCTCTCCCCCTGTTCCACTTTCCACGGGGCCACCTCCTCCTCCTCTCCCCGCCCGCCCGCCCGCTCACCGTCCAGTGCGGCTCGGGCTCGGCTCCATCTGGGCCCAGACCCGGTCTCCGGCCTCGACGCTCCCGCTGGCGTTGGTTGATGCTCGCTCCGGCCCAGGCTGCCATCCCCTCACTCCTCCCTCCCTCCACCTGTTCCTTCACTTTCCTCGTCCCTCCCTCCCTCCACCCCACACTTGTTCACTCCCTCCACTCCCACTGTGTTCCCTCATCCCCTGCTCCTCTCTATCCCTGCTCCCTCCATCCCTTCTTCCCTCCTTCCCCCCATTCTAGCCCTCATCTCTCCACTCCCCCTACCCCCACATATTCCTTCACTCACTCCCCCTCTCTATCCCTCCCCCCACATATTCCCTCACACACTCCCCCTCTCTAGCCCTCCCCCATATCCCCTCACTACCCCTTTCTATCCCTCCCCCTACCCCCACATATTCCCTCACCCACTCCCCCTCTCTTGCCCTCCCCCTACCTCCACTCATTCCCCTCACCCCCTTCAACGACTCACTCTCCGCTTCAGTGTGCAGCTTTATTTTATCTCAAAAATAAGGTGGGGAGGGGAGAAGTGAGGGGGAAAGGGGGAGGGGAGAAGTGAGGGGGGAAAGGGGGAGGGGAGAAGTGAGGGGGGAAAGGGGTAGGGGAGAAGTGAGGGGGGAAAGGGGGAGGGGAGAAGTGAGGGGGGAAAGGGGAGGGGAGAAGTGAGGGGGAAATGGGGAGGGGAGAAGTGAGGGGGAAAAGGGGAGGGGAGAAGTGAGGGGGGAAGGGGAGGGGAGAAGTAAGGGGAACAGGGGGAGGGGAGAAGTGAGGGGGGAAAGGGGGAGGAGAGAAGTGAGGGGGAAAGGGGGAGGGGAGAAGTGAGGGGGGAAAGGGGGAAGAAGTGAGGGGGGAAAGGGGGGAGGGGAGATGTGAGGGGCGAAAGGGGGAGGGGAGACAGAAGGGGGGGGGGAAAGGGGGAGGGGAGAAGTGAGGGGGGAAGTGAGGGAGGGGGGAAAGGGGAGGGGAGAAGTGAGGGGGAAAGGGGAGGGGAGAAGTGAGGGGGGAAAGGGGTAGGGGAGAAGTGAGGGGGAAACGGGGGATAGAAGTGAGGGGGAAAATGGGAGGGGAGAAGTGAGGGGGGGGAGGGGAGGGGAGAAGTGAAGGGGGAAAGGGGGAGTGGAGAAGTGAGGTGGAAAGGGGAAGGGAAAAGTGAGGGGGGAAAGGGGGAGAGAGAGGAGGGGAGACAGAGGAGGAGATGAGAGAGGGGAGGGGGAGAGAGGAGGGGGAAGAGAGAGGAGGGGGGAGGGTGTGTAGGCTGGGGCGGGGGGAGATGGGGAGAAGATGGGGAGAAGAGATGCCAGGGGAAGAGAGCCCCAACTCGCAGGCACGTTTAGAGAGGGAGAGGGACGGGGCAGAGAGAGAGAAAGAGAGGGCAGAGACAGAGAGAGACAGAGAGAGGGGAGGAAGAGAGAGACAGGGAGAGGGGCGGAAGAGAGCGGGGAAGAGGGGGTCATTAGTGCGTTGTTTTTTCAAGATGTGACAACACACAAACAAATAAATGAACACACACACACACACACAGATCCAAGATCAGAGTTTTATAATTATGGAGATGGATAGATACAGATATAGAGGAAAGCTTAACAAGTTCAAATTTATTCCCACATGCCCCAATTAAGGTCCAGTGATATTTCAGTTCCCATACATCCATACTAAGTAAAAAGCAACAAGACACACAGCCACATAAAATAAAAATGTGACAGAAAAATCGCATCTCCGTCGAGGTAAGTGACTGAAAAAAAGTTTCCCCCAATTCCCCCCCCCCATGTAAAAACAACCTAGAAACACTAAAACATACTTTTAAAACAAACTTAAAATACGGGAGGTGGTGACTCCGGATTAATCCTAACGCCTTTCACCAGCGAGAAAAAGACAGGAATGACGGAGAGATGGCACACGAGGGACGGGGTGATGCCCGTTTAATTTGGAGATTCAATGTTCATGTCATTGGGCTGTGTGCTATGAGGTGCTGTCCCTCCAGTTTTCGTGTCACCTCACTCTGGCAATGGAGGAGGCCCAGGACAGAAAGATCAGTGTGGGAGTGGGAAGGAGAGTTAAAATGGTTGGCAACCGGGAGATCCAGCAGGCCTTGGCGGACCGAGCGCAAGTGTTGGGGTGCAATGCACGTCTAGTCTAGATACAAGGAACAGCAGATGCTGGTTTACAAAAAGAAACACAATCTCCTGGAGTAACTTGCACCTCTGGAGAGCATGGACAGGCAACATTCTAGGTCGTGACCCTTCTTCAGACTGCTTGGTGTGGAGGGTGGAGAAAGTTGGAAAGGAGAGGTGGGAGTGGTCACCTTATATTCCCTTCCCTCTACAAATGCCGCCTGACCCACTGAGTCCTCCACTGCTTTAGAGGGAATGGACAGACGACATTTTCAGTCAGAACCCTTCTTCAGACTGATTGGAGAAGGTTGGGGGGAGGAAGCTGGAAAAGAGAGATGGGGGCTGGACAAAGCCTGGCAAGTGATAGGTGGATACAAAATGCTGGAGTAACTCAGCGGGACAGGCAGCATCTCTAGAGAGAAGGAATGGGTGATGTTTCTGGTTGAGACCCTTCTTCAGAAGTGATAGGTGGATATAGGTGAGGGAGACACAAGAAACTGCAGATGCTGGAATCTTGCAGAGAACACAATTTAGTTAGACGCACAGAATATCTTGCCCAGAGTGGGGGAATCGAGGACCACAGGACATGGGTTCATGGTGAAGGGGAAATTATTTAATAGAAGTCTGAGGGGTAACTTTTTAACAGAGGGTGGTGGGTGTACGGAACGAGCTGACGGGAGAGGGACTTAAGGCTGGGACTATCCCAACATTTAAGAAACAGTTACAGACAGGTACATAGTTAGGCCAAGTTTGGAGGGATATGGACCAAATGCAGGCAGGTGGGACTAGTGTAGCCGGGACATGTTGGTTGGTGTGGGCAGTTGGGCCGAAGGTCCTGTTTCCACACTTTATCACTCTATGTCTATAACACAAAGAGCTGGAGTAACTCAGCGGGTCAGGCAGCATCTGTGGAGAACATGGATAGGTAACGTTTCACATAGTGCTGAAGTATCTCAGCGGGTCAGGCAGCATCTGTGGAGAACATGGATAGGTGACGTTTCACACAGTGCTAGAGTAACTCAGCGGGTCAGGCCGCATCTGTGGAGAACATGGATATGTGAAAACCTTGGCACACTCAGCACACACAAAGGGTCTCTCTCCGGTGTGTATCCACTGGTGCTCCCGCAGCCCCCATGTTCTCTTGTCACAGTGGGAGCAGCTCCTCGCCGACGTGGGCCCGCCGGTGCTGCCGCAACCCCCGCGAGCTGTCAAACGACTCACCACAGTACGGGCAGTCGTAGGGCGGGCCACTGGTGTGCACATGCTGGTGAGACAGGGCGGTAGGAGGCTATGGCAAAGCGCTCTCCACACACCGGGCTGGGGACAGGGTGGTTGCCGGCGTGCACCCGCTGGTGGGACAGCAGACTGGTGGAGCAGATGAAGACCTTGCCGCACTGGACGCAGGTGTAGGGATGCTCGCCGGTGTGGGTGCGCTGGTGCTTCAGCCGGTAGTCGGAGCGGGTGAAGCACTTGCCGCATTGGGCACAGGTGAAGGGGCGCTCGCCGGTGTGGGAGCGCTGGTGCATCAGCAGGTTGGAGGAGCTGGTGAAACCTTTGCCGCACAGGGTGCAGGTGTAGGGGCGCTCGCCGTTGTGGGTGCGCTGGTGCTTCTGCAGGTCGCTGGAGCTGATAAAGCCCTTGCCGCACTGGGCGCAGGTGTAGGGGCGCGCGCCGGTGTGGGTGCGCTGGTGCACCAGTAGGCTGCTGGACTGGGTGAAGCCCTTGCCGCACTGGGCGCAGGTGTAGGGGTACTCGCCGGTGTGGGTGCGCTGGTGCCTCAGCAGGCCGCTGTACTGGGTGAAGCTCTTGCCGCAGTCGCTGCAGGTGTAGGGCCGCACCCTGATGTGCACGCGCCTGTGCACCTTCAGGTGGTTGGACGTTTTGAAGCCTTTGCCGCAGTCAGGGCAGGTGAAGGGCCACTCACTGCTGTGCACCCGCTGGTGCTCCCGCAGACCCGCCAACTGGGTAAAGCTCTTGCCGCAGGTGGAGCATCCATAGGGCCTCTCGCCCGTGTGCACCCGCTGGTGTCTCTTCAGGACTTTTGCCGTCATGAAGCTCTTGCCGCACTCCAAGCAGTCGAAGGGACGTTCTCCCGTGTGCACCCGCCGGTGGGTCTCCAGCTCGCTCGGATACTGCCAGGCCTTGCCACATAAGTCGCACTCATAACGCTTCTCCTTGTTGTGCCCCGTCATGTGGTCCTCCATCGAAGCTCAGGCCCTCGAAGCTCAGCCCGCACACGAAGCAGATGGGGGGTGGCTCACCGGCACCCTGGTCGCCCTCAATGGCCGCTCACATCCCAGGTCTCTCTGTCCACAGCAACGTCTCCTAAACCCTGCAGGAGGGGAACACAGAGGGTCAACAAGCTGGCAAACAGGACATTACTAATGCGCGAACATTACTAGTGCTGGAAGTGGGGGTGTGAGCGGAGGGCAGGGGGGTGCGAGGTGAGGGGGAGGGGAGCAGGGATGAAGGAGGCAGTGCTGCAGTCGGAGGACTAGAGACGGTGGATCGCAGCCTGCCGCCACCAGGGAGGGGGTGAAGGGGGACGGAGAGGAGGGGGTGCAGGGGGATGGGGAGGAAGGGGTGAGGGGGGGAAGGAGTGGAGAGATGGTGAGGAGTCAAGTGGGGAAGGGGAATGAGGACAGTGGAAGTGAGAGGAAGGGGCGAAGAGAGTAGAGTGAGGGGAAAGGGGACTGGAAGAGGAGTGGGTTTGGGGGAGAAGGGAGGGAGTGGGGTGAGGACTCTGCCCCGTGATGCACCCCCGCCCTGCCCTGTGACGGATCCCCGCCCTGCCCAGTGACGTATCACCGCTCCGCCCTGTGACGTATCCCCGCCCAGCCCTGTGAAGTATCACCGCCCTACCCTGTGACGTATCACCGCCCTGCCCTGTGACGTATCTCCGCCCTGCCCTGTGACGTACCCCTGCCCTGTGACGTATCACCGCCCTGCCCTGTGACGTATCACCGCTCCGCCCTGTGACGTATCCCTGCCCTGCCCTGTGACGTACCCCTGCCCTGCCCTGTGACGTATCCCCGCCCTGCCCTGTGACATATCACCGCTCCGCCCTGTGACGTATCTCCGCCCTGCCCTGTGACGTTTCACCGCCCTGCCCTGTGACGTATCTCCGCCCTGCCCTGTGACGTTTCACCGCCCTGCCCTGTGACGTATCACCGCCCTGCGCCGTGACGTATCAGCGCCCAGCGCCGTGATGTACCCCTGCCCCACATACGTACGACCGGCGCCGTGAGGTCACGGTGGGGAAGCCGGCACCGCCCCGCCAGCATTTGTGGGGAACGTGGATCGGTTCGTGGAACGTGAACAGCTCCCGCCGCCAGGTTGACGCTGCAGCCGGAGGACCAGAGGGCGCCCAGACTCACTCACTGACATCCCCCTCCGCCCGCGCGCCTCGGGCTCCGGCCGCAGGATCGGCCTCAGGGAGGGAGGACCGGGTGGGGAAAGGACGTGGGGCCGAGCGGCGGCGGAGCTGTTCCCGCCTCTTCGTCTCACGTCACAAAGGACCAGGTCCCACCCCCTCCTTGCGACCAACCAATCAGAGCCGCGTCCCCGCCCTTGGACGGACAGCGCCCTCTGCCAACCGGAGCTGCCCACCCCGCCCTAGCAACGGTTGCCATGGCGTGGCCCGCGGCTCCTAAACCACGTGGGGGGGGGGGGGAGGACAATCCCAGCAGATGCAGAGGCTGCAAACCTGAGATAAAACCTCAAGGGGGGCCAGACTACAAAATGCTGCAGTAACTCAGCGGGACGGCCAGCATCTCTGGAGAGAAGGAATGTGTAACGTTTCGAGGTCGAGACCCTTCCTCAGACTGAGAGTCGCAGGAGAGATATAAACGGTGATGTGGAGTGAAAAGCTTTTCCATAGAAACATAGACAATGAATGCAGGAGTCGGCCATTCAGCGCTTCGAGCCAACACCCCCATTCAATATGATCATGGCTGATCATCCACAAACCGTATCCCGTTCCTGCCTTCTCCCCATATCCCCTGATTCCGCTATATATAGGAGCTCTATCTAGCTCTCTCTTGAAAGTATCCAGAGAACCGGCCTCCTCCTGAGGCAGAGAATTCTACAGACTAGCAACTGCATTGTGTCAAAAAGTGTTTCCGCGTCTCCGTTCTAAATGGCTTGCCCCGTATTCTTAAACTATGGCCCCTGGTTCTGAACTCCCCCAACATCGGAAACATGTCTCCTGCCTCTAGCAAAGTGTGTCCAGGTTCAAGTCCTGAAGGACCGTGTTGGGGCACTGGAGAAGCCGCTGGATGACCTCAGGATCATCCGGGAAAATCCTGGACAGGACCTACAGTAAGATCGTTACACCGAAGATACCTAAAGAGACAGGGGACAGGTCAGCGAGTCAAAAGGCGACGCTGAGGCATAACCGAAGAGACAGATGTCTAGCGGAGCCGTGGTAGTCGGGGACAGACAGGGGTTTCTGCGGCAACAGGTGGGAGTCAAGGGTGGTGTGTTGCCTCCCTGGTGCCAGGATCCCAATCCGTGATATCCGTGATCCAAGATGGCAGCACATGTCTCCTCCTGTCTCTAACTGTGTCTGTTTGTTTTACTAATATGGCTGAGTGACTGAGTGATTTTTCTGTAAGTCATCAGCGAGCATTATCATTCGAATTATCATTCCGTCGGGAAACCACGGAACGGATTTCTTATAGGACTCTCCCTGAATTAATGTGTGGCGTCGTTGGTTGAGGCGAAATAGTCTGGTTGCTTTTCTCCTCGATTTTTGTGTTCTCAACGTACAATGTCGCTGATCGTGGCTGCTCTTTTCCTATTAATTTGGAGCCGCACTGGGGGAAGCCCCCACGGGACCGAAAACTCCTGTCCAATCAACTCTACACCGGTTTTACCATGCCGGGGGACGTGCGCTTCTGGCAGTCCGCTGGGCATTAGTTTGTCACCTATGACTCTTCTGCCCCCCGCATCTATGAACTTGGCCCGTCTGGTCAGCTTGATGGCCTTACAAGCCAACTTTATTATTCCTTCAAGTTGCCTTCGTGACTTTTGTATATTTTTAAAGATTAAAAAAGATAATTCAAGCAAATCTATAAGGTCTGATTATAGGTGTATAATTGTTCTGTTGCTGCTGATTTCAGGGAATGTTCAACCTAACCCAGGCCCAGGCTCTGCTGAGTCTGCTGTTAATTTTAACACCCCTGCTGAATTTGAATCAAGGTCTGGACTTGGTTTCATCCATTTGAATGTGCGCAGTATGATTGCTAAAATGGATATGATTCGTATCTGGGCTCATTCAACTGATGCTGATGTTATTGTCATATCTGAAACTTGGCTAAACAAAGCAGTTTTAAACAAGGATATCAACATTGACGGCTACAATGTGTACAGGACTGACCGACCCAAGAAGGGCGGAGGGGTCGCAGTCTATGTCAAATCTAAGTTTCATGTGAAGGTCCGTCTCTCTACATCAGTGAGTAAGCAATTTGAACTTCTGGCTCTTGACATGGAAATCTCAAAAATTCTCCACATCACTGTCGTCGGTTGCTATAGGCCACCTTCAGCTATCAGCTGCACCTTACCATCTTTAATGGAGCTTTTATCCTGGTTGAACTTTAATGAAATTGTCCTTATTGGTGACCTAAACTGGAACTGGCTGCTACCAGCATCAGATGATTTTAAAGCATTTTGTGATTCGTTTAATTTCTTTCAGATTGTTGACAGTCCTACTAGACCTAATCTGAAATGTCCGGAAAAATCTTCTTTAATTGATCTTATCTTAACTAATGTTCCTCATAAATATTCTGCTGCTTCTGTTTTTGCCAATGACCACTGTGTCATTGCAACAGTAAGAAATACAAAAGTTCCTAAAACCAAACCGCGTGTCATCATAAAGCGGGACATGAAACATTTTGTGGAGCAAGCATTTTTTCATGACCGGTTTCTCTTTGGCTGGGAGAAAATTAATGTAATTCCTGATGTTGAAAAGGTCTGGAAATTCTTTTATGATGGTTTTATTGAAATTGTTAACAAGCACGCTCCTTTTAGGAATTATAGAATAAAGGGCAGGGATAATGCATGGTTCACGTCAGAGTTATCCAATTTACTGCATGAGCGCAATGTGGCATGGTCTAAAGCCAGGAGTACTGGTCTTGGATCAGACTGGTTGCTCTTTAGGCAGCTGCGAAATGCAAGCACAGTTGCAATTAGAAAAGCCAAAGCTGATCATTTCCTTACTGAAACTTCAAATAACCTAAACAATCCGTTGAAATTCTGGAAAACCATTAAATCAATAACTGGAAATAAAAATGTTATTCAAAGACTCTACCCAAATTTATGAAAAGGCTGACATGCTTGGTTGTTTTAATGAGCATTTCATTGCCTCTGGTTCACTTTTCAACTCTCAAAACACAGCTCAAGGCTCCTCTGCTTGCTCTGATAGTAGTTGTTTTTTTGAGGGACAAACCTTTACTTTTGACGCTGTTACATTTAGGATTAGGATTAAGATTCAATTTATTGTCATTTGGACCCCTTGAGGTCCATACGAAATGTCGTTTCTGCAGCCACACATTACAAAACAAAAAGACCCGAGACACAACACAGTTTACACAAACATCCATCACATCGTTGTGATGGAAGGCAAAAACAACATCTCTCCACTGCACTCCCCCCCCCCCCCCCCCCCCATGTCAGTCAAAGTCAAAGCCCCTGGCTGACGATGGCGATTGTCCCGCGGCCATTAAAGCCACGCCGGGTGATGCAAGTACGCGCACCGGGTCTTGGTGTTAGAGCCCCCGGCGGGCGCTCGCAGAGTCCCGCGGCCATTGCAAGCCGCGCGGGGCGATGGTGTAAGGCCCCGCTCAGGTGCTCTTCAACCCCGCAACTCGGGCGGGAGAAGTCGCCGTTGCGGAAGCCCCGAAAAGCGGTCTCCCAGCAGGGACACCCGGGCTCCCGGTGCCGCCGTCCGCCAGACCCGCAGTTGCAGCCTCCGAAACTCCGGACGTCGGGTGGCAGCAGCGTCCACCACAGCTCCACCCGCTCTGGACTCGGCCAGCCCCGTGACGGTGAGTAGTCGGCAGCTCCGCAGCTGGAACCCCAGGTCGTTCCTGTTGGAGGCCGCTCCACGTTGCAGCCCCAACGACAACGGAGACCCGACAAAGAAAAGGTCGGGTCTCCCGTGCAGGGAAAGATTTAAAGTCACCCCCTCCCCCCCCCCACACCACCCCACCCCCACACACACATACCCCAACAAAAAAAATAACAAAAACTACATAAAAACGAGACAAAAAAATAATAAAACACAGACGGACTGCAGAGGCCGCTGCTGACGAGAGTCGCGCCGCCCACTTTCAGAGGTGCATAAGGCCCTGAGATGTTTAGACAAAAAAAATCGGCAGGTCAAGACAACCTTGAGCCTTACTCCCTAAAGTTAGCGGCTGATTTTATTGCATTGCCTCTGGCTTATCTTTTTAATCTATCGCTGGAGACAAACGAAATTCCCCTTAATTGGAAATCTGCCTTTGTTCTCCCACTGTTAAAAGGGGGGGGACCCCACTGTGCTAAACAACTATAGGCCCATCTCCAAACTGTCTGTTTTAATTAAGGTGCTGGAATCCATTGTAAACCAACAACTGAAGGACTTTTTTTAATCAATTAACAGTATTTTATCTGAATTTCAATCTGGTTTTAGGAAAAAATATAGTACGTCAACAGCTGCTTTAAAAGTAGTAAATGATTTTATTGATTTTTTAGACAATAAGCAACACTGTGCAGCCCTTTTCGTTGACCTATCAAAGGCTTTCGATATGTAGATCATGCCTTATTGTTACAAAGACTATGCAGCATCGGTTTGTCTGATCAAGCTGTCTGTTGGTTTAAAAACTATCTATCAGGCAGATCCCAGTGTGTGCGAGCAGAAGGTATTACTTCTAGCTCTCTTAATGTATCCAAGGGTGTGCCACAGGGATTGGTTCTAGGACCTTTATTATTTACTATTTATATTAATAGTCTAGATCATAAAGCTCCGAACGCAAATTTTCACTTTTATGCTGACGACACAGTGATATATTGCTCTGCGTCTACCCCAAATCAGGCTCTCTGTCAGCTCCAAACTGCTTTTAACTGTGCAACGTAACCTGTGTGATTTAAAACTTGTAAAACAAACAGACACATCATCAAACTTGTTTTAAATGCTGACAAGACAAAGCGCATGCTGTTCACTAAAGCTAAATCAAAGCCATCGGACCTCCCTCCTATCACCACCTTGCAGGGCTCTGTGATTGAATTTGTGTCTCAATATAAATATCTGGGAATTATAATTGACGATTCTCTCTCTTTTAAACCTCATATCCAGCAACTTGTGAAAAAACAAAAGATAAAATTAGGTTTTTACTTTAGAAACAAATCTTGTTTTTCTTTTGAAGCCAAAAAAAGACTTGTTGCTGCAACGTTTATGTCTGTTTTGGACTATGATGATGTTTTATATATGAATGCATCTACAAAATGCCTACAGTCTTTGGACACGTTCTACCACGGAGCACTGAGATTTGTTACTAATTTTAAAACCCTCACGCACCACTGCTCTTTGTATGCTCAAGTTGGATGGTTTGCCCTGTCCACCCGCAGACTCCATCATTGGCATATCCTTATTTATAAGATTATCCTCGGTGTTCTTCCTTCAAACCTGCAGAAGCATGTAATTCAAAAAAGCACAGAAACTTATCAGCTCCGCTCTGAGGACTTGTTCTTACTAACTGTACCTAAAATCCGTACTGAACTGGGGAAAAGGGCATTTAGTTATGCTGCTCCCTTCGCTTGGAACCAGCTGCAGAATGAACTGAAACTTAAGGAGCTGGTTTCTCTAAACAGATTTAAATCCCTTCTTAATGATGTTGAAGCGGGCTCTTCTGTCTGTGCATGCTTTGTTTGATGATGTTCTGACTGTGACTCTATTTATATGTTCTCTGTTGTTTTAAAATTATTGTCTGTAACTGTGGAACTGTGCTGCTGCATGTCTTGGCCAGGACTCTATTGTAAAAGAGATGTTTAATCTCAATGAGATTTCTCCTAGTTAAATAAAGGTTAAATTAAGAAAATAGGATCCAGGACGTCACGGACCGATTGCAGAGCATCCTCAAGGGTGAAGGTGAGCAGCCGGAAGTGGTAATGCATGTCGGCACAAATGACGTCGGGAAGAAGAGGAAAGACATTCTACAGCGTGACTTCAGAGAACTCAGAAGGCGGCTGAAAAGCAGGACCTCCAGGGTGGTTATCTCCGATTTGCTTCCAGTTCCTTGTGCTGGTGAGGGAAGAGAGGATTTCAATGTGTGGCTGAGGAACTGGTGCAGGGAGCAGGGATTTATATTATTAGACCACTGGGATCTGCTTTGGGGGAAGGGCGAATTGGACAAAAAGGATGGCTTGCACCTTAACAGGCGAAGGAACAACAATGGCAGGTATTTCTGGGAATAATACAGGAGGTGCAGGATTTGTTCATCAAAAAGTGGAAGAAAGATTCCAAGGGGAGTAAGGGGCGACCGTGGTTGACAAGGGCAGTCAGGGACAGCATCAAAATAAAAGTACAACATAGCAAAGATGAGCGGAAAGCCAGAGGATTGGGTAACTTTTAAAGAGCAACAGAAGATAACTAAAACGGCAATACGGGGAGTAAATATGAGGTACAAAGGCAAGCTGGCCACAAATATAAAGGAGGATAGTAAAAGTTTATTTTGTTATGTGAAGAGGAAAAAATTAGTTGCCCAAATTTGGACCATTGAAGACTGAAAAAAGTGAATTTATTATGGGGACCAAGGAAATGGCAGGCGAGTTGAACAAGTACTTTGGATTTGTCTTCACAATCTCCCAGATGTACTAATGGCCAGAGGATCTAGGGTGACGGAGGAACTGAATGAACTTCACATTAGGCAAGAAATGGTATTGGGTAGACTGATGGGACTGAAGGCTGATAAATCCCCAGGGTCTGATGGTCAACATCCCTTGGTACTTAAGAAAGGAGAAGTCAAGGGGGAGAGAGAGAGGTGGAGAGAGGGAGGGTGGACAGAGAGTTTATTGATTACTCCCCTTAGACGGGGGTTTATTGATTATGTACAGCAAGGGGGAAGAGTGGGGGAGAGGAATGGAGATGGAAAGAGGGGAGAGGAGGAGTTTATTAATTACTAGACTAAGTGGGACCCATTGGGTCCCAGCATCACATGGAAGGGCTGGTCACCCAACGCAATATTCCACCTCTCCACCAATGCCAATATTGGTGGCCAGTGGGGGGGGGGCTTTCTGGAGCGCTGGTATGGGTGTTGTGGGCTATTGGGACTAGTTTCCAGAGGGCTAGTATGGACATTGTGGGCCAAATGGATTCTTGGGCTGGCAGCTCAGTCACTCAAGCCTGTTGTGCTGGCAGCTCACTAACTCACGACCAGTGGGCTGGCAGTTTACTCATGGCTATTCCTTGAAATTCCCCTTCAAGCAGGGTGCAAGGCCACCAAATCCAAGTGCAGTTTCATACCATTTCAAGCAGGATGCAAGGCCACTAATGAGAGCGAGTCGTGACCTCTCCCTCCTATATCTTGCAGAGACTGAGCCACACCCACACTTCTGGGTTTTATAGTCCCTCCACCCCCCCACCGGAAGGGGCGTGGCCTTCGTGGCGCGATTGACAGGAGAGAGAATCTCAATATTTTTTAAACACTAATAACCATTTTATTTTTCATGAATGGGAAAAATCCTCGGCACCTGATGAGCGAAGGGGCACTCTGAGTAAGGTGGCCAAAGTTCACAGCCGTACGTGGTAGCGTTTTCTCTAAAATCAATATAAAGTGCAAACAGGAAATGGTCAAGATTAGAATTTTAATTATATAGAGGGCAAGGCAACTTTAAGTAGGCAAGGCAACTTTAATTAGGCAACGTAGCTTTAGCATATACAAACCAAAGGCAACACAGCTTTAGCATCTCCAAACTATATTTTGAAACCACATTAAGGGCACTGACAGGTCAGTAAAACCACTCACAGTTTAGTAGTCATGTGTTCAGTGTTATTCACAGATCAGACTGGGAGACATGACCCCCGCTTCCTCCCATCTTGCGGGGGCACTGAGAGATGTTTATAATTTTATGTACCCCAGTTTTATCCCCAGATGTGTAGTTTATGTGGAGATTTACCTCAGTAAATAAGGAGATATTTATAATATTATTTACCCCTGGAGAATCTCAGCGGGTGAGGCAGCATCTGTGGAACGAAGGATACATTAAACTACTGTTGCTGGTGTCTCTGCCAAGACACCGCAGCAATTCTCTCTCACTCACTCCAACAAGAAGAGTTTCGCAACTTAAAAATAGCCTGGCTACTGCACCAGCTACTGCACGCCTTAGTCCTCCCAGTCCAACTGGCCATTATTAAGTGAAATGCCCACACAAGTGGCCACACCAAAGTCTCCCGGGAGAATGCCCTCACTGACATTACTGCCCGCACAGCAGATTACGAATTCTGCACATTGGTCCCTAGAGAACCAAAGATTCTAGTAGGCAGAATGGCTCTGTCAGGCAAGGGAATGTAAAGTTTATTAATGTCATGTTTTGCCATGTAAAAATATCATTTGAAACAAGGGGACTGCGCCATTGACCCTTTGACGGGCCTCTGGCCCGTTCTTTTACACTATATACACTTCCTTACACATGCTGATAAGGAGGGAAAGGAGAGAGGAGAGGGACTGTATTTTACTCTTAAGTTAGAATTTTATTGCTTTAAAGTGTGTGAACATCTGAGATTCAGCATAGTGCGTGAGGTGTGGAAATTTGTGAGTGAATGTCACAGAAAAGAGGGTGAATAGTGAGTGAGTTTAAAGATTGTTACTTGTTTGTGTAACCGGGTGATTGTTGAATGGGTGAATGTTGATTTAATCCTATAATTCAGACCAAATAGGATGTCATTGAATGAGCTTGCTCATTTACGTGATAAATCTTTGTAGAGTCTCATGTGGTTTAACATAGAAACATAGAAAATAGGTGCAGGAGTAGGCCATTCGGCCCTTCGAGCCTGCACCACCATTCAATATGATCATGGCTGATCATCCAACTCAGTATCCCGTCCCTGCCTTCCCCACAAGGGCCACATCTAACTCCCTCTTAAATATAGCCAATGAACTGGCCACAACTCCCTTCTGTGGCAGAGAATTCCACAGATTCACCACTCTGTTTAAAAGGTAGTGTCTCTCCGAAGTTGCAGTTGTGTGGGGGTGGAGCCGCACACAGTTATTTTTGTTTCCTTTGATCTTTGGAAATGCATTGGCGATCTATGTGGAAATTAACTGTTTATTCTCTATCTTCTCAACGTTTATTAAACAGCGGATATGGCTCAGCAAAGAGACTGTTCATTTTCTTTGCTGCGTGACCTGGCATTAAGATTTGTGACCTTGGTATTTGAAGTTTGATTTCTTCCTATTTCTTACCTTTTAATTGAATTGAAGAGAGATCTGAATTGCACACTGGCCATGTGGGATTCAGATTGAGGTGTTGGATGAGAATTGGAAACGCCTTGATCTCAGAAAAAAATATGTTAATTTGAATTTTTTTTTCTTCATAATGATCTATTTTTAAAGGGTCTGCCTTGTAAGTAGTTAAAGAGTTTAAGTAAAGCCTTGACTGAGATTGGACAGGACCTTAGTGATGAGTTAATTACATATGCACAGCAATCAATTGAACCTTGTCCGTCTTACAGAAACCAATGAACCAAAGAAACCACTATCAACTAAACATAACAGCGAATCGTTACAACCAGGAGGTCACAAACTGATAAGAAATTGGGATGGGAAGAAATTGGGAGAACGGTGGAAGGAGCCCTTGCAAGTACTATTGACTATACCTACAGCAGTGAAGGTGGAAAATAATCCTCGGTGGGTACACGTAACGTATTGCAAAAGGATTGGTCACCGGAAAAAGGAAGTATGAACTTGGACGTCCACCTGCAAGACTGGAGGTTAAAGGAAGTCATACAAAACATTTTTAAAATGGCCAGTATTTACAGTATCTTGTTTAAACCTGCAATGAACCTACGCAAACACATTGCACGGAATAATATACGTGCCTCCCTGATCCCGGATACCAGGAACGAGTCTCCCCCTGGTTGAATAAACTTGAACCATTAACAGTGACCCTTTATTTGTTCTTTGAGGTTCCGGGATTAGGAATAATGGTCCACCTCTCTTAAAACCAAATGGATCGATTTGAGATGGGGGACACCTCTGAGTCACAATTAACTGGAGCTACTAGAC